>NC_037677.1:54305466-54469868 GCF_003255815.1 Theropithecus gelada
TTTTTTGAGACGGAGTCTCGCTCTGTCGCCCAGGCTGGAGTGCAGTGGCTGGATCTCCGCTCACTACAAGCTCCGCCTCCCGGGTTCGCGCAATTCTCCTGCCTCAGCCTCCCAAGCAGCTGGGGCTACAGGCGCCCGCCACCTCGCCCGGCTAGTTTTTTTGTATTTTTAGTAGAGACGGGGTTTCACCGTGTTAGCCAGGATGGTCTCGATCTCCTGACCTCGTGATCCGCCCGTCTCGGCCTCCCAAAGTGCTGGGATTACAGGCTTGAGCCACCGCGCCCGGCCTGGTCTCGAATTCTTAACCTCAGGTAATCCAGCCGCCTTGGTCCTCCCAAAGTGCTAGGATTACATGCGTGAGCGACTGCACCCGGCCTTTTTTAACTTTTAGTTTTTTTAACTTCTGCATAACATCCGTAAGACATTTAAAGAAATGCACTGAGCCAGATATGAGTGATCCTGGCCCATGATGCAGCCCTCAGGAGGTCCTAAGAACATGTGCCCCAGGTAGTCGGGATGCAGCTTGGTTTTATACATTCTAGGGAGACATGAGACTTCAATTATACACTTCTAAGAAATACAGGCCGGGCCGGGTGCGGTGGCTCACGCCTGTAATCCTAGCACTTTGGGAGGCCGAGGCGGGCAGATTGCCTGAGCTCAGGAGTTCGAGACCAGCCTTGACAGAGCGAGACTTCGTCTCAAAAAAAAAGAAAAAGAAATATAGGCTGGTCACATTGAGTCACACCTGTAACCTCAGGCCTTTAGGAGTCCAAGATGGGTGGATCACCTGAGTTCAGGAGTTCAGACTGGCCTGGGCAACATGGTGGAACCCCATGTGCAGTGTCATGCTCCTGCAGTCCCAGCTACTAAGGAGGCTGAGGTAGGAGAACTGCTTGAGCCTGGGAGGCAGAGGTTGCAGTGAGCCGAGATCATGCCATTGCACTCCAACCTGGACAATAGAGCAAGATCTTGTCTCAAAAAAAAAAAACCCACAAAAACCCACAACATTGATCTGTCTGGAAAGGCCGGACAACTCGAAGAGGGTGGGCTGCTTCCAGTTCACAGGTAGGTTTAAAAATTTTATGGTTGACGGTTGGTTGAGTTTATCTAAATACCTGAGATCAATCGAAAGGAAATGTTCTGGACCAGGCGCGGTGGCTCACGCCTGTAATCCCAGCATTTCAGGAGGATCAAGGCAGCTGGATTACCTGAGGTCAAGAGTTCAAGACCAGCCTGGCCAACATGGTGAAACCCTGTCTCTACTAAAACTACAAAAATTAGCCAGGCCTGGTGGCAGGTGCCTGTAATCCCAGCTACTCGGGAGGCTGAGGCAGGAGAATTGCTTAAATCCAGGAGGTGGAGGTTACAGTGAGCTGAGATGGTGCCATAGCACTCTAGCCTGGGTGACCAGAGTGAAACTCCATTTCAAAAAAGAAAGAAAGAAAGGAAAAGTGTGGGCGGCAATAAGATGTCATTGTGGAGATGATTGTTTTGTTATGCAGATGAAGCCTCGGGGTAGCAGGCTTCAGAGAGGATAGATTGTAAATGCTTTTTATTGACTTAAGGTCTGTGTTGTTGTTAATGCAGGGGAGGTATAATGAGGCCCATTGGACCCAGCTTGCTATCTTGGCCTGAACCAGTCTCTCGGGTTAAACTTTAAGAGTGCCCTGACAGAGAAGGGGCTTGGGGGGCCTTAGGATTTTGTATCTGGTTTACAATAGATACTGGTCATCATTAAGTTACAGATCTTATAATGGAATGACATTAGGCCGATTGACTAACAGTGTTACCAGAAAGAGGTCCCCATCCAGACCCCAAGAGAGGCTTCTTAGATCTCCAAAAGACAGAATTGGAGGGGAATCCATAAAGTGAAAGCAAGTTTATTAAGAAAGTAAAGGAATAAAGAATGGCTACTCCATAGGCAGAGCAGCAAAATGGGCTGCTCGACTAATTATAGTTATTTCTTCATTATATGCTAAACTAGGGGTGCATTATTCATGAGTTTTCTGGGAAAGGGGTGGAGATTTTCCAGAACCGAGGATCTCTCCCCTTTTTTGACATATAGGGTAACTTCCTGACATTGCCATGGGACTTGTAAACTGTTATGGTGCTGGTGGGAGTGTCTTTTGGGATGCTAATGTATTTTAATTAGACCTGGGGCAGTGGCTCAGGCCTGTAATCTCAGCACTTTGAGAGGCTGAGGCAGGCAGATTGCTTGAGCTTGGGAGTTGGAGACCAGCCTGGGCAACATGACGAAGCCCCGTCTCTACTAAAAATACAAAAAAATTAGCCGAGTGTTGTGGTGCCCACGTGTAATCCCAGCTACTCGGGAGGCTGAGGCATGAGAATTGCTTGAACCCAGGAGGCGGAGGTTGCAGTGAACCTAGAGGGCACCATTGCACTCCAGCCTAGGCGAGAGAGCGGGACTTCGTCTAAAAAAACCCGATAATAATAATAAAATAAAATAAAGATAAAAAATAAAATAATACATTTTAATTAGCATGTAATGAGCAGTGAGGATGACCAGAGATCACTTTAGTGACCATCTTGGTTTTGGTTGGCTTCTTTACTGCAAGCTGTTCTATCAGCAAGGTATTTGTGACCCGCATCTTGTGCAGAATTCCATCTCTCATCCTGTGACTAAGAATGCCTGACTACCTGGGAATGCAGCCCCGTAGGTCTCAGCCTCATTTTAACCAGCCCCTATTCCAGATGGAGTCACACTGGTTCAAACACCTCAGACAACAGGAGAAACGATATACAGATTGATTTAACGTGTGAACAGGACCCTTCAGAATGAAGACCCAACTTCCCAAAGAGTTACAGAAACTTATATACCATCCTGAGGACACTAAAGAATATAGACTTGGAGCATGGCCCGAAACAAGTAAATCAGGTTTGGTGGCAAGACAGGTTAAGAGAGAGAAAGGAGGCCGGGCGCAGTGGCTCAAGCCTGTAATCCCAGCACTTTGGGAGGCCAAGGTGGGCGGATCACGAGGTCAGGAGATCGAGACCATCCTGGCTAACATGGTGAAACCCCGTCTCTACTAAAAATACAAGAAAATTAGCCGGGTGTGGTGGCGGGCGCCTGTAGTTCCAGCTACTTAGCAGGCTGAGGCAGGAGAATGGTGTGAACCCGGGGGGCGGAGCTTGCAGTGAGCCGAGATCGCGCCACTACACTCCAGCCTGGGGCACAGAGCAAGACTCCATCTCAAAAAAAAAAAGAGAGAGAAAGGAAGAAGCTGGGCTAGCAAAGTTGGCCTTGTTATATGGATGATGCCTCCCTCAAAGAGAATAAATGGTAAACGGTTGTTTTTTTGTTTTGTTTTGAGACAAGACCGCCATCTGTCGCCCAGGCTGGAGTGCAGTGATGTGATCCTTGCTTACTGCAGCCTTGACCTCCCAGATTCAATCAATATGCCCACCTCAGCCTCCTGAGTAGCTGGGACTACAGACACATGCCACCACACCTGGCCAACTTTTCTATTTTTTTTTTAATTTGTAGAGATGACGTTTTGCCATATTACCCAGACTGGTCTCAAACTCCTGAGCTCAAGTGATCAGCCTGCCTTGGCCTCCCAAAGTGCTAGCATTATAGGCATGAGCCACCGCACCCAGCAATAAATGTTTCTTTTCAGACTTTTAAAGGTGTCAGACCCGGTTGGGCACAGTGGCCCACGCCTGTAGCACTTTGGGAGGCAGAGGCAGCCGGATTACCTGAGGTCAGGTGTTTGAGACCAGCCTGACCAACATGGAGAAACCCCCGTCTCTACTAAAAATACAAAATTAGCCGGGCATGGTGGCCCATGCCTGTAATCCCAGCTACTCGGGAGGCTGAGGCAGGAGAATCGCTTGAACCCGGGAGGCGGAGGTTGCAGTGAGCTGAGATCAAGCCATTGCACTCCAGCCTGGGCAACAAGAGTGAAACTCTGTCTCAAAAAAATAAAATAAAATAAAATAAAAAATAAAGGTGTCAGACTCATTCTCCTAGATCTGGGAAAGGCATAGAAAGGGAAGGGGGAACAATTGCATTAATGGACACTCTTTACAGATGAAAATTTTCACCACAGCTTTTCAAGACCTCTTCTGCCTGCTGGCCAAATGGCAGCCATTTAAAAATATATCAAATAAATATATTTTGGGGTAAAATGGCCACAGAAAACAGTTGGACTAACATACCTTCATACTTATATCTTATTTCATTCCAGGGCCAGATATATATGTGGATATATATGTGGAAATATCTATATGGAATTAATCTTTGAAATATACGTATATATACATATATTATGAAATATTATTTCTTATGAAGAGATGACGGGGCCAACAAAAGACATTGAATACCTATTTGACAAAGGAGAGAGAGAGAAAACTGTCTTTTTTTTCTTTTTTTGAGACAGGATCTGCCTATAGGGTTCAAATGATTCTTGTGCCTCAGCCTCCCTAGTAGCTGGGATTACAGGTGCCCACCACCACACCTGGCTAATTTTTATATTTTTAGTAGAGACAGGATTTTCACCATGTTGGCCAGGCTGGTCTCAAGCTCCTGACCTCAGGTGATCCACCTGTCTTGGTCTTCCAAAGTGCTGAGATTACAGGTGTGAGCCACCATGCCCGGCTGAAAACAGTGTCTTAAATCAAGAAAATTTACTTCACTGGAGAGACCATTAGAGTACCTGCTAATTTGAGCTCAAACTGATGCTGTCCTGAATTTCATGCTAATAATTTAAGGCAATAGCATCATTGTTAGAATAATACATTGCTTTTTGCTCATGAATATTACCCCAAGGGCAGATGCCAAATCAGTTTTGTTTGACTGGATTGTTGTTTGGAGTGATCTGAGTTACGTCTTCTCTCCCCACATCTTCTTGGGCCACTTAGGTTTGGTTTCAGAACCACAGATCGAGACAGAGACGACTGGGGTTAAAATGCTGCTTTGAGGAATATCAAACCCAGGGACAGACCAATCCTCAGTTTGGGACTCAAGGTAAGAACCCACCAGTCCAAATAAAATTCCTCAGGGGATCTCCTTGAGTGTATAAACAACTATGCATGTTGTGCCCACATTTTCTGCAAAGAATGCTTAGACTAGGGACCAAATAATAGTCCTGGGCATCCTAGTGTCAGAGATATAGACATCATCTCACTATTTGGAGTGGGAGTATTACTGGTTGCCTGGGAGAGGTCCTCAAATGCAGGTGGGACCTTGACCCCAGTTGGTGTCCAGGCTCTTGACACCATTGCATGAAGGAATTCAAGGATGAGTCAGAAAATAGTAAATGTAGGGAGATTCACTGCAAAGTGAAAGATATTGTAACTGCCCAGTGGATTCACCTTGCCCACTGGCTAGACAGCCAATTTATCCAGACAGGGGAATTGCAATAGAGAAAGAGTTATTCGGCCGGGCGCGGTGGCTCAAGCCTGTAATCCCAGCACTTTGGGAGGCCGAGACGGGCGGATCACAAGGTCAGGAGATCGAGACCATCCTGGAGAACACAGTGAAACCCCGTCTCTACTAAAAATACATAAAAAACTAGCCGGGCGAGGTGGCGGGCGCCTGTAGTCCCAGCTACTCGGGAGGCTGAGGCAGGAGAATGGAGTAAACCCGGGAGGCGGAGCTTGCAGTGAGCTGAGATCCGGCAACTGCACTCCAGCCTGGGCCACAGAGCGAGACTCCGTCTCAAAAAAAAAAAAAAAAAAAAAAAAGAGAAAGAGTTATTCTCACAGAGCCAGCTGTGTGGGAGACCAGAGTTTTATTATTATTCAAATCAGTCTGCCTCAGTCTTCAGGGATCAGAGTTTTTAAGAATAATTTGGTGGGTTGGGGGACTGAATCGGGAATGCTGATTAGTCAGGTCAGTGATGAAATCAGGGAATTGAAGGTGTCCTTTTCTGCTGAGTCAGTTCCTGGGTGGGGGCCACAAAATCAGATAAGTCAGTTTATTGATCTGGGTGGTGCCAACTGATTCATCAAGTGCAGGGTCAGCAAAGTATCTCAAACACTGATCTTAGGTTTCACAATAGTGATGCTATTCCCAGGAGGAATTTGGGGAGGGTCAGAGCCTTGTAGCTTCTAGCTGCTTACCTCCTAAATCATAATTTCTAATCTTGTGGCTAATTTGGCAAGAAGGTTTGTTTTGGGAAAGTGCTGTTATCATCTTTGTTTTAAACTATAGACTAAGCTCCTCCCAAAGTTAGTTTGGCCTACACCCAGGAATGAACAAGGGCAGCTTGGATGTTAGAAGCAAGATAGAGTTGGTGGCCGGGCGCGGTGGCTCAAGCCTGTAATCCCAGCACTTTGGGAGGCCGAGGCGGGTGGATCACGAGGTCAGGAGATCGAGACCATCCTGGCTAACATGGTGAAACCCCGTCTCTACTAAAAATACAAAAAACTAGCCGGGCGTGGTGGCGGGCGCCTGTAGTCCCAGCTACTCGGAGGCTGAGGCAGGAGAATGGCGTGAACCTGGGAGGCGGAGCTTGCAGTGAGCCGAGATCGGGCCACTGCACTCCAGCCTGGGTGACACAGCGCGAGACTCCGTCTCAAAAAAAAAAAAAAAAAAAGATAGAGTTGATTAGGGCAGGTCTCTTTCACTTTGTCAGTTATAATTCTCCAATGGCAGTTTTGTGACTGGAAGGAAGGTCTTGAGTGTTAGATTAAACAAAACGCACGAACAAAGCAACCAGAGAATAAAACAGCAAAAGCAGAGATTTATTGTAACCAGAGTACACTCTACAGGGTGGGAGTGGGCCCCACTGGTTGTAAGAGCCGCAGTTGGGAAGTTTTCTGGGGTTTAAGTACCCTTTAGAAGTTTCTTTTTTTTTTTTTTTTTTTGTTGAGACGGAGTCTCGCTCTGTCGCCCAGGCTGGAGTGCAGTGGCCGGATTTCAGCTCACTGCAAGCTCCGTCTCCCGGGTTTACACCATTCTCCTGCCTCAGCCTCCCAAGTAGCTCGGACTACAGGCGCCTGCCACCTCGCCCAGCTAGTTTTTTTTTTTTTTGTATTTTTTTAGTAGAGACGGGGTTTCACCGTGTTAGCCAGGATGGTCTCGATCTCCTGACCTCGTGATCCGCCCGTCTCGGCCTCCCAAAGTGCTGGGATTACAGGCTTGAGCCACCGTGCCCGGCCAGAAGTTTCGTATTGGTTATCCACTATGTGAATGAAGGATTTGGCCTGTGGCCAATTAGAGGCAGAAGTGAATTGACCAGAGACTGTCAGAGTTGGCACACTATGCAAACTAAGGAGCAGCCCTTGACCAGTCAGAGGATTGAGTGAATTGGCGCCTTATGCAAATAACAGTGACCCACAGCTAATCAGAGGCATTTCTGTTTGTGAGGTAGTGGAGTGGAGAGGTGGGGTATGTCGGGGAAGTGGCTTCTGGTGCCCTGTTACTTGGGCATGGAGGTGGGGTTTCCCCTCCGATCTAGTTCCGGGCAGTTGACACAAACTGGTCTTTGGTTTCCTGTCTCCAGACCCTATTCTCTTGCCTCAGTTTCAGTATACACTCAAGAAAGGGGAGTGTGGGTGTACTCAAGAGTTGTGTGCAAGGGGTTTAGGCTGCTACCTTTGTGGGTTTCTTTAACCAAGGGGTGGAATATTCATGAAGATTCCTGGAAAAAGGTGGAGATTTCTTAGAACTATGGTGTCACCCCTTTTTACACTAAATATGGGTGTTTCCAGAACTATCATGATGCTGGTGGGTGTGTAATTTAGTATATTAATGAGCATATAAGGAGGTCCTAGGAGAAACCCAGCTCAAATCCAGCACCATGTTGGGTCCAGTCAGTCTCAGACAGTTTTGTCCATGTCTGTTTTTTTTTTTTTTAAATTTATTTTTTGTATATTTTTTGTATTTTTTTGTAGAGATGGTGTTTCCCCATGTTGTCCAGGCTGATCTTGAACTCCTGTGCTTACATGATCCACCCACCTTGGGCTCCCAAAGTGCTGGGATTACAGGCATGAGCCACTGTGCCCGGCCACAGATCTGGCTTATTTATTTATTTATTTATTTTTCTGAGACGGAGTCTCGTTCTGTCTCCCAGGCTGGAGTGCAGTGGCACCATCTTGGCTCACTGTAACCTCTGCCTCCTGGGTTCAAGCAATTCTGCCTCAGCCTCCTGAGTAGCTGGGATTATAGCTGCGTGCCACCATACCCAGCTAATTTTTGTATTTTTAGTAGAGATGGGGTTTCACCATATTGGCCAGGCAGGTCTTGAACACCTGACCTCATAATCCACCCGCCTTGGCCTCCCAGAGTGTTGGGATTACAGGCGTGAGCCACCGCGCCCGGCCCCTGGGTTTTATTTTATTTTTATTTTTTGAGCTAGGGTCACACTTTGTCATTCAGGCTGGAGTGTACTGGCGTGATTATGGCTCACTGCCTTCTTGAACTCCTGGGTTCAAGCAATTCTCCCACCTCAGCCTCCCCCCAAGTAGCTGGGACTACAGGCACATGCCACCACATCTGGTTAATTTTTTTTTGTAGAGACGAGGTTTTGTCATGTTGCTCCGGCTGATCTCGAACTTATGTGCATATTTTGCAGTGTTTCATGAGAGAAAATGGCCTTAATTGCCCCTTATTCTCCCTCCGCATTGTAAATAAACATGTGTTTAATATAGGTTAAAGCTATATATAAAAACTCAGAACTTGAATCCTGTCAGCTTAAACTTGTGTAGGGAATTTTTAGTTTTTAAAATGTGAAGGTATTTGGATCTATGTTGAAAGTCGTATATTTTTTTCTGTGCAATGCTGAGTGCAGGCCACCAGCTCCTAAACAGAGGTTCCCTATATACGCATTTTATATGGTTGAATAAACACAACTGTCTCCACTCAAAAAAAAAAAAAAAAAAGGGATCCTCAGCCGAGTGTTGTGGCTCATGCCTATAATCCCAGCACTTTGGGAGGCCAAGGCGGGCGGATCACCTGAGGTTGGGAGTTTGAGACCAGCCTGACCCACATGGAGAAACCCAACCTCTACTAAAAATACAATTAGCCAGGCATGGTGGCACATGCCTGTAATCCCAGCTACTCGGGAGGCTGAGGCAGGAGAATCGCTTGAATCTGGGAGGTGGAGGTTGTGGTGAGCTGCGATGGCGCCATTGCACTCCAGCCTGGGCAATAAGAGCAAAACTCTGTCTCAAAGAAAAAAAAAAAAAGGAAAAATATTTATCCTCCTGCCTCGGTCTCCCAAAATGTTGGGATTATAGGTGTGAGCCACCGTGCCTGGCCAATACCCAGTTTTTCAGGGTCTTATCAGCCTATAGCCTCTGCTCATGTGTAACTGCTGCCTGGAATTTTTTATTCTCCTGTGACCACCCTGTATTATGCTTGTCTCAGGGGAAAGATAGTTTCTTACCGAGAAGGGTTTTGGGCCAGGTGCTGTGGCTCACGCCTGTAATCCAGCACTCTGGGAGGCCGAGGCGGGCAGATCTCCTGAGGTCAGGAGTTCGAGACCAGCCTGGCCAATATGCTGAAAACCCTGTCTCTACTAAAAATACAAAAATTAGCTGGGTGTGGTGGCACATGCCTGTAATCCTAGCTACTTGGGAGGCTGAGGCAGGAGAGTTGCTTGAACCCGGGAGGCGGATTGCAGTGAGCCAAGATCTGCGCCATTGCACTCCAGCCTGAGCAAAACTCCATTTCAAAACAAACAAACAAACAAAAAACAAAAAAAAGAGAGAAGGGTTTGAACCTCCCATTTCTGCTGCTGCTAAGCAGTGCCGTGTCCTGCTCTCCTGTCACCTCTGGGATTCTATCCCAGGGACAGGACTGGCTGCTGATCTCCACAGGGAGTGTACAGAGAAAGTAAAGGTTGTCAGAATGGTATTCAAAAATTTGATTTTCAGGTTTGAATATGAAAACTGGCCTAAAAATCCTATTTTGTGCCCATGTTCTATTTAGCGAAAGAAGCTGGACGAATTCGAACATCTATCACAAGATCTCAAGTTAGTATCCTAGTTCAAGCCTTTGAGAAGAATCAGTTCCCTGGAATTGCTACCAGGGAAGAACTGGCTAAACAAACCGGCCTTCCAGAATCCAGAATTCAGGTAAGTTTTATGTTTTTGGCACCAAATTTGACCCGTCTAGAATTGGTATTGCTTCCTAAGATGTTACTGGATATATTTGAGCTATTTGGGGTTATCTAGGGCAAAGGCATGGGATAGTAAACATGTGGGATTGCAAGTTAAAGTCTGGTGAAGGGATGTATTTTCTAATCACATTGCATACATCGAGAAACAATAGCAGGACAAAAGTGGGAAAATGTGAAAGTTGACATAGTTTGAGAACAGTCTATGTCAGGGTTGCTAACCTTGGTAATGTTGATTCAGCCTGAGTTATTAGGGCTTTGTCCTGTGTGTGGTGGGATATTCATCAGCATCCAGGGTCTACAGAATGCCAGTAGAGACTTTGACCTCACCCCACCCCTTATTGTAATAACCTAAAAAGTCTAGGAATATTTCCAATGACCTGCCATCAGGGTAAGCATAATATTGCCCCAGTTAAGAATCCCTGTGGTTTGCAAATTATGGGGTGGTCGTGAAGTGTACATTAAATGTTCATAATTTCTGAAGCACATTTATAGGGTAATCTAGACAGAAACTTTCAAAAGCTTCATATGTATTTTTTTTTGTTTTTTTGAGACAGAGTCTTGCTCTGTTGCCCAGGCTGGAGTACAATGGCGTGACCTCAGCTCACTGCAACCTCCGCCTCCCAGGTTCAAGCAATTCTCATGCCTCAGCCTCCCAAGTAGCTGGGACTACAGGCTTGCAAGACAATGCCTGGCTAATTTTTGTATTTTTAGTAGAGATGGGGTTTCACCATGTTGGCCAAGCTGGTCTCGAACTCCTGACCTCAGGTGATCGGCCCGCCTTGGTCTCCCAAAGTGTTAGGATTACAGGCGTGAGCCACCACGCCTGGCCTGTATTTTTGAATATCTATGATCATACTTATACCTGTTCAGATGTGTTCTTATGTGCTCACTGGTGGAGAAGAGAGATCTTATGCCTTTTCAGCCAGAGTATTACTTCATCTACAACTCATGGCTGCATGTGTCATGACTTCCATCCTTGATCGAAGTGTTGGTGTATGTATCAACTGCACATACGGCCCAGATTTATTATTTTGACTTTAAACTTAGAAAGGGGGCAGACATGGTGGCCCACACCTGTAATCCCAGCACTTTGGGAGGCCGAGGCGAGTGGATCACCTGAAGTCAGGAGTTCGAGACCAGTCTGGCCAACATGGTGAAACCACGTCTCGACTAAAAATACAAAATTAGCCGTGGTGACACATGCCTGTAATCCCAGCTACTCAAGAGGCTGAGGCAGGAGAATCACTTGAACCCGAGAGATGGAGGTTCCAGTGAGCCGAGAGATTGCCCCATTGCACGCCAACCTGGGCGACAAGAGCAAAACTCTGTCTCAAAAATAAATAAATAAGTAAATAAGTTAAAAAATCAGTAAGGAACATCTCGACTAGAAGAGATGGATTTGGATTACAGGAATTATCTGTTTTGTTTGTTTGTTGAGACAGAGTCTCGCTCTGTTGCCCAGGCTGGAGTGCAGTGGTGGGATATCGGCTCACTGCAACCTCCGCCTCCCGGGTTCAAGTGATTCTCTGCCTTAGCCTCCAGAGTAGCTGGGACTATAGGCACCCACTACCACGCCTGGCTAATGATTTGCTTTTTTTTTTTTTTTTTTAGTAGAGACGGGGTTTCACTGTGTTAGCCAGGATGGTCTTGATCTCCTGACCTCGTGATCCACCCGCCTCGGCCTCCCAAAGTGCTGGGATTACAGGTGTGAGTCACCGTGCCCAGCAGATTACAGGAATTATCAAGAGGGAAAAAATTTTGAGAAATGAATGTTTGTGTAAATTCATGCAGATTTCTGTGGTCAGGGTGAAGAATTTACAAGTATATGTTCTACAAGAGTGGTCAGGGACCATTTTGTGGAAGACAACTTTTTCTTTTTCTTTTCTTTTTTTTTTTGAGATGGAGTTTCGCTCTGTTGCCCAGACTGGAGTGCAGTGCAGTGGCACCATGTCGGCTCGCTGCAACCTCTGCCTCCTGGATTCAAGTGATTCTTGTGCCTCAGCCTCTCGAGTAGCTGGGACTACAGGTGTGCACACCATGCCCACCTAATTTTTGTATTTTTAGTAGAGATGGGGTTTCACCATGTTGTCCAGGCTGGTCTTGAACTCCTGACCTGAGGTGATTTGCCCGCCTTAGCCTCCCAAAGTGCTAGGATTACAGGCATGAGCCACCATGCCCAGCATGGAAGACAATTTTTCAATGGATGGGGTTGGGGGGAAATAGTTTCAGGATGAAACTGTTCCACCTCAGATCATCAGGCATTAGTTAGATTATCATAAGGGTCATACAACCTAGATCCTTCAGATGCACAGTTCACAGTAGGGTTCACACTCCTTTGAGAATCTAATGCTGCTGCTGATCTGACAGGAGGCAGAGTTCAGGTGGTAATACTTGCTCGCCTACTGCTCACTTCCTACTCTGCAGCCATGGACCGGTACGCGCTCACGGCCTGGGAGTTGGGAACCCCCATTCCACAACACAAAATGAGGGCAATATAAAATTACATCATTCTAGTAATATAAAGGGAAAAGAATTCATGGATAAAGTTTCACAATTTTGGGATTTCAGAAAATCAGTGTAGAATACATCCCAAAGCAGAAGTAAACTGGCTGGGTGGAGTGCCTCATGCCTGTAATCCCAGCACTTTGGGAGGCCAAGACCAGTGGATCACCTGAGGTCAGGAATTCGAGACCAGCCTGGTCATCATGGTGAATCCCTGTCTCTATTAAAAATACAAATATTTGCCGGGCGTGGTGGTAGGCACCTGTAATCTCAGTTACTTGGGTGGCTAAGGCAGGAGAATCTCTTGAACCCGGGAGGCTGCGGGTTGCAGTGAGTTGAGATCACGCCACTGCACTCCAGCCTGGGTGACAGAGCAAGAGTCAGTCTCAAAAAAAAAAAAAAAAAAGAAAGAAAGAAAAAAAGAAAAAAAAAGAAGTAAACAGTGGCCCTTAATTGGGGCATATTTTAAAGAACAATTTACATATCTCAGATAATCCTGAGATTAGGCCTTATGTTGATAGTCTCCTTGCTTAACAGATTTTGAGAAGCAGCTGGAATCTTACGTCTGCTGATGTCTAGGTATCCCTTTTTCTTTCTTTTTTTTTTTTTTAAATTATACTTTAAGTTCTAGGGTACCTGTGCACAACGTGCAGGTTTGTTACATATGCGTACATGTGCCATGTTGGTGTGCTGCACCCATTAACTCATCATTTACATTAGGTATATCTCCTAATGCTATCCCTCCCCACAATAGGACCCGGTGTGTGATGTTCCCCTTCCTGTGTCCAAGTGATCTCATTGTTCAATTCCCACCTATGAGTGAGAACATGCGGTATTTGGTTTTCCGTTCTTGCGATAGTTTGCTGAAAATGATGGTTTCCAGCTGCATCCATGTCCCTACAAAGGACACAAACTCATCCTTTTTTATGGCTGCATAGTATTCCATGGTGTATATGTGCCACATTTTCTTAATCCAGTCTGTCACTGATGGACATTTGGGTTGATTCCAAGTCTTTGCTATTGTGAATAGTGCCACAATAAACATATGTGTGCATGTGTCTTTATAGCAGCATGACTTATAATCCTTTGGGTATATACCCAGTAATGGGATGGCTGGATCAAATGGTATTTCTAGTTCTAGATCCTTGAGGAATCGCCACACTGTTTTCCACAATGGTTGAACTAGTTTACAGTCCCCCTAACAGTGTAGAAGTGTTCCTATTTCTCCACATCCTCTCCAGCACTGGTTGTTTCCTGATTTTTTAATGATTGCCATTTTAACTGGTGTGAGATGGTATCTCATTGTGGTTTTGATTTGCATTTCTCTGATGGTGAGTGATGATGAGCATTTTTTCATGTGTCTGTTGGCTGTATGAATGTCTTCTTTTGAGAAATGTCTGTTCATATCCTTTGCCCACTTTTTGATGGGGTTGTTTTTTTTCTTGTAAATTTGATTGAGTTCTTTATAGGTTCTGGATATTAGCCCTTTGTCAGATGAGTAGATTGCAAAACTTTTCTCCCATTCTGCAGGTTGCCTGTTCATTCTGATGGTAGTTTCTTTTGCTGTGCAGAAGCTCTTTAGTTTAATTAGATTCCATTTGTCGATTTTGGCTTTTGTTGCTGTTGCTTTTGGTGTTTTAGACATGAAGTCCTTGCCCATGCCTATGTCCTGAATGGTATTCCCTAGGTTTTCTTCTAGGGTTTTTATGGTTTTAGGTCTAACATTTAAGTCTCTAATCCATCTTGAATTAATTTTTGTATAAGGTGTAAGGAAGGGATCCAGTTTCAGCTTTCTACTTATGGCTAGCCAATTTTCCCAGTACCATTTATTAAACAGTGAATCCTTTCCCCATTTCTTGTTTTTGTCAGGTTTGTCAAAGATCAGATGGCTGTAGATGTGTGGTATTATTTCTGAGGGCTCTGTTCTGTTCCATTTTTCTGTCTTAGATATGGTTTCAGAACCGAAGAGCTCGGCACCCTGACTGGAGCAGAGGTGGACCCGTGAATTCCCTGGCAGCAGGCCCAAGCCGGAGACCTCACATGACTGCGAAGCTGGAGCAAAGCCACCTGTGTGCTGCCCCACGCAGCTCTGCTCCCGTTCCTCCTTCCAAGTTTTTCAGCAGCAAACAGTCCTTTGTACTGGCTTTTCTCCCATTCTACATGTCCTTGATTCCTTGGGATCCCTCTGGGGGCTGCATGAGCCAGGAACCAGGGGTTATGATGCTTCAGCCTACCCAGGCTGTGCAGGGAGAGAGCTCTCACTCTCCTTTGACACTTAGAAGTCCTGTGTCAGTAGTACCAATTCTATGAGTGCGGCTGTCACATACGCAGACTCCTTTCTGACCCCTATACCAAGGAAGATGCCAAGGTGACAAGGGGAACAAGCACACTGGCCTGGTAGTGCTGCCCTTTAAGAATCCAGCTCAGCCTCAGCCTGGTGACCCTAAATAGCAATGGCAGGGTCTGGGTCAGCAAGACACAGCTCTCTCTATGCAATGCTGGAATGAGTGTCTCCAGTCTCTTATTGCTGATGGGAACCTTGTAAAAGGACCTGCATATCCTGGACAAACTGAGACACTGATGGTAGCGCAGGCCCTACCCCTTGAAAAGCCATCACACTACTTGACTGACCATGCCAGCACTATGGATAAAGTTGAAGCTTTTTAGATTAACTCCTGTCTGCCACAGATTCTCAGGAAAAGATATCATTTGTCTAAGCAGATGACAGTCCATGACCTGAATAACCTCTTAGTGAAGATTTTCAGATTCTGCTCCACATGCTGGGAAGCTCACCAAGGCTTCAGATTTAGGAGGAGGATTATTGTTTTTTTTTTATGACCTCGATCCAGGCCTCCTTTCCTTGGATGCAAAATTAGTGTCATAGAAAGGAAAATGAACAGCAAGCACATTGTGGTATTAGTGAAAGAAGCGCCTGCCATTTGGAAGCCCAAAGGGGAGTGTTTACTTTTTTATTTTTAATTGTAAAAATAAAATATTAAATTTACGATCTTGACAATTACTAAGTGTACAGTTCGGTAATGTTAATTATATTCACATTGTTGTGCAATAGATAGCTGTAAGTGTTTTCTTTTCTTTTTTTTTTTTAGACAGAGTCTCGCTGTCACCCAGGCTGGAGTGCAGTGGTACGATCTCGGCTAGCTGCAATCTCTGCCTCCTGGGTTCAAGCGATTCTCCTGCCTCCTCCCAAGTAGCTGGGACAACAGGCATGCACCACCACGCCTGGCTAATTTTTTGTATTTTTAGTAGAGACAGGGTTTTGCCATGTCAGCCAGGCTGGTCTCGAACTCCTGACCTCAGGTGATCTGTCCATCTCCGCCTCCCAAAGTGCTGGGATTACAGGTGTGAGCCACTGCGCCCGGCCAGTTTTAGCTTCATTTAATCATAGTTACTTCTTTAAAGGTCTTATCTGCAAATACAATCCTGTTGAGGTTGTGACTTCAACACGTGAATTTGGGAGGGACACAATTTGGTCTGTAACGCTCTTATTTATAACTCCTGATTTCCCCTTTTCCTATCCCCTGCCAACCACCATTCTACTTTCTGTTTCGATGAGTTTGATTGCTTTACATACCTCACATAAGTGGAATCATACAGCATTTACTTTATGTAACTGGCTTATTTCACTTAGTATAATATCCTCAAGGTTCTACGTTGTGGCCTGTGGTGGGATTTCCTTTGTTGAAGGCTGAATAATATTCCATTTAATGTATATGCCACATTTTGTTTATCCATTCATGTATCAATGGACATTTGGGTTGCATCTCTTGGCTATCATGAATAATGCTGCAATGAACATGGATGTAAAAATACGTCTTTGAGATCCTACTTTTAATTCTATTGGCATATACCCAGAAGTGGGATTGCTGGACCTGGTATTTCTATTTTTCATTGTTTAAGGAAGCTTCTTACCGTTTTTCATAGCAGCTGTACTATTTTTACATTCCTACAAACAGTGTACAAGAATTCTCATTTATCTACATCCTCATCAACACGTGTCATTTTTTGTTGCTTTCATAGTGGCTTTCATAGTGGCTGTCCTCATGGGTGTCAGGTGATATTTCACTGTGCTTTTGATTTGCAATTCTCTAATGATTAGTGATGTTGAGCATCATTTCATGTGTATGCCTTTTTTGGATAAATGTCTATTTAAGTTCTTTGTTCATTGTTCAATCAAGTTTTTTGTTGTTGAGTTATAGGAATTCTTATATATTTTGTTACTTATATTATTTTTTGAGACAGGGTCTCACTCTGTGCCCAGGCTGTAGTGATATAGTGCGATCTCGGCTCACTGCAGCCTCAACCTCTTTGAGCTCAGGTGACCCTCCCACCTCAGCCTCCCAAGTAGCTGGGACTACAGGTGTGTGTCACCATGCCCGGCTAATTTTTGTATTTTTCACAGAGACAGGGTTTTGTCATGTTGGCCAGGCTGATCTAGAACTCCTGGGCTCAAGTGATCTCCCCACTTCGGCCTCTCAAAGTGCTGGGACTACAGGTGTGAGCCACAGTGCCCAGCTGGAATTCTTTATATATTCTTGATATTAACCCCTTATCAGATAGAATTGGCAAACACTTTCTCCCATCCCATAGCTTGCCTTTCACTTTGTGTTCTTTGATCCACATAGGTTTTAACATTGGATATAGTCCTATTTGTCTATTTTTGCTTTTGTTGCCTGAGCTTTTAGTGTCAATCCAAGAAATCATGGACGGTTTAACCTTATGAAGCTTTTCCCTTATGATTTTTATTTATTTATTTATTTATTTTTATTTATAAAGGTGAGGTCTCCCTGTGTTGCTCAGGCTGGTCTTGAACTCCTGGGCTTGAGCGATCCTCCAGCCTTGGCCTCCCAAAATGTTGAGATTATTGGTGTGAGCCACCATGCCTGGCCTCCCTTATGATTTCTTTTTTCCCCTTTACAAGTGAGGATAAGCTACCCTCCCTTATGATTTCTTATAGGAGTTTTATACTTTTAGGTCTAACTCAAAATGAATGGAAGATTTAAATGTAAGACTTCAAAGTATAACATGAGGCCGGGCATGGTGGCTCACGCCTGTAATCCCAGCACTTTGGGAGGCTGAAGCCGGAGGATCACCTGAGGTGGGGAGTTTGAGACTAGCCAGTTCGAGACCAAAATTAGCTGGGTGTGGTGTCACATGCCTTTAATCCCAGCTACTTGGGCGGCTGAGGCAGGAGAATCACTTGAACCTGGGAGGTGGAGGTTGCGGTGAGACGAGACTGCGACATTGCACTCCAGCCTGGGCAACAAGAGGAACACTCCGTCAAAAAAAAAAAAAAGTGTAATAAGAAACTTGTAATATGAAAATTAGCTCAAAATAAATGGAATATTTAAATGTAAGTTTTCATACATGATGTAAGGTAAGGATCCAACTTCATTNTTTTTTTTTTTTTTTTTTTTTTTTTTTGAGACGGAGTCTCGCTCTGTAGCCCAGGCTGGAGTGCAGTGGCCGGATCTCAGCTCACTGCAAGCTGCGCCTCCCGGGTTCACGCCATTCTCCGGCCTCAGCCTCCCGAGTAGCTGGGACTACAGGCGCCCGCCACCTCGCCCGGCTAGTTTTTGTATTTCTTAGTAGAGACGGGGTTTCACCGTGTTAGCCAGGATGGTCTCGATCTCCTGACCTCGTGATCCGCCCATCTCGGCCTCCCAAAGTGCTGGGATTACAGGTTTGAGCCACCGCGCCCGGCCAATATCTTGAAGACACTGTCCTTTCTGCATTGTCTGATCTTGGTCCCCTTGTTGAAGACCATTCGACCACATACTCCTGAGTTTATTTCTGATCTCTGTATTCTGTTTTATTGGTTTATATGTTTGTCTTTAGGCCAGTACCATACTGTGTTGGTTACTATCGATTTATGATTAGTTTTGAAATCAGAAATTGTGAGATCTCCAACTTTGTCCTTCTTTTTCAAGATTGTTTTGGCTATTTCGCTTTTCTCTGAGATTCCACAGAAATTTTGTTTTCGTTTTTTTGAGACAGTCTCACTCAACTCACAGTTGCCCAGGCTGGAGTGCACTGGCGCCTTCTTGATTCACTGCAACCTCTCCCTCCCAGGTTCAAGTGATTCGCCTGCCTCAGCCTCCCAAGTAGCTGGGATTACAGGCATGCACTACCATACCCAGCTAATTTTTACATTTTTAGCAGAGGTGGAGTTTCACCACATTGGCCAGGCTGGTTTCGAATTCCTGACCTCAAGTGATCCACCCGCCTCGGCCTCCCAAAGTGCTGGGATTACAGGTGTGAGCCACTGCACTGGGCCCCAATTCCATAGGAATTTTAAGATAGTTTTTCCTATTTCTATAAAAAATGCTATTGAAATTTTGATGGGGATTGCATTTAATCTGTAGGTTTTAAATAGTATGAGAATCTTGGCAGTATTAAATCTTGAAAATCATGAACACAAGATTGTTTTCATTTATTTGTGTTTTGTTAAATTCTGCTCAATGTTTTGAAATTTCGAGTATACAAGCCTTTTGCCTCCTTGGTTAAATTTATTCTTAAATATTTTATTTCTTCTAATGCTTTTTTAAAAAAATATATAGGTAAGCCCAGCTGTGTGATCTTTTTGATGCTTTCATAATGGGATCATTTTCTTCTTCAGATTTTTTTATTTTTTATTTTTGAGACAGAGTCTCACTCTGTCACCCAGGCTGAAGTGCAACGGCACCATCTTGGCTCACCACAACCTCTGCCTCCCAGGTTCAAACAATTCTCCTGCCTTAGCCTCTTGAATAGCTGGGATTACAGGCACGTGCCACCATGCTTGGCTAATTTTTGTAATTTTAGTAGAGACGGGGCTTCACCATGTTGGTCAGGCTGGTCTCGAACTCCTGACCTCGTGATCTGTTGCCTTGGCCTCCCAAAGTGCTGGAATTACAGGCGTGAGTCACCGCGCCTGGCTACTCAGACTGTTAATTGTTAATGTATAGAAAGACATTTGATTTTTGTATGCTGATTTTTTAAAAATCCTGTAACTTTGATGAATTTGTTCATTATTTCTAATAACTTTGTTTAGGTTTTCCTATTTATGAGACCACATCATTCATAAACAGATAATTTTACTTCTTCCTTTCCAATTTGGATGCCTTTTTTCTTTTTCTTGTCTAATTGCTCTGGCTAGGGCTTCCAGTCTATCTTGAATAGAAGCGGCAAGAGTGGACATCCTCACCTTTTCCTTACCTGAGAGGAAAAGCTTTTAGTTTTTCACTGTTGAGTATGATGTGGATTTTTTTTTTTTTTTTTTTTTTTTTTTTTTTTGAGGCAGAGTCTTGCTCTGTTGCCCAGGATGGAGTTGCAGTGGTGCAATCTCAGCTCACCACAACCTCCTCCCATGTTCAAGTGATTCTCCTGCCTCAGCCTCCTGAATAACGGGGACTACAGGCACACGCCACCATGCCCGGCTAATTTTTTTTTGCATTTTTAGTAGAGACAGGGTTTCACTGTGTTGTCCAGGCTGTTCTCGAACTCCTGACCTTGTGATCCACCCGCCTCAGTCTCCCAAAGTTTTGGGATTAGAGGTGTGAGCCACCGCTCCCGGCCTAGCTGTGGATTTTTCGTATACAATCTTATGCTGAGATAGTTATTTCCATACTTAGCCATAAAACAGCCTATTTTATTACAAATAAATTATGTATAACCTTAAAATCTCTTCAATAATCATCCCTCTTTTCAGTCTTCTACCTTCTTTTGATGTAATAACATGTGAAAATACATCATAGTGTAACAAAGCATATGTGGCTTTAGTTTTATACAATAAAAATATCTTTGAAAAAATTATTATCCCTTTCCTGTGTTACTTTATCAAATTGCATTATGTCCCCATTATACAAGTTTTCAGTAATTTTCCTTCTTCTTCATTGGCACTTGAAATGTTGGAATGAGGTAAGTGCACAACATAGATCCAGTTCATAGCTTATGTCTACAAACATACCAGTTTTGTACTTCTTACAAGTATGTAGTGGACTTTTTTTTTTTGGAGATGGAGTTTCACTCTTGTCGCTCAGTCTGGAGTTCAGTGGTGCCATCTTGGCTCATTGCAACCTCCACCTCCTGGGTTCAAGTGATTCTCATGTCTCAGCCTTCTAATGCCTCAGCCTCCCGAGTAGCTGGGATTACAGGTGCCCGCCAGCACGACTGGCTAATTTTTGTATTTTTAGTAGAGATGGGGTTTCACCATGTTGACCAGGCTGGTCTTAAACTCCTGATCTCAGGTGATCCACCCACCTTGGCCTCCCAAAGTGCTGGGATTGCAGGTGTGAGCCACCGCACCCGGCCATGTAGTAGACATTTTTAATGTTGTATCTGGGTACATGTGTGTAACAGTTTACACACAGAAGCACAAGTGCCAGCATATTCTAAACTCTCTTCATTACCAGAGTACACTCATCAGAAGCTATTGCTCCTAACATGAACTGTACATTCATTAACCACCTAGGGGATTAATATACATGCGTGTGTGCACGCATGCCCACACAGATATTTATGGCACAGAACTATCTGAAGAGAGTCTGATGTAATGATTTTTTAGTTTTAAGTTGTTTTCTGAGATCATTCTGTTCCCGCAAGTGGTTCTCAAGTTTATCCAGAGATGAGAACTCCAAGTATCACTAGTCACATTCCAATACTTGCAACACAAATGTGGAAAGAGTTCTCCAAGTTATGAAAACAAATCCAATGTTTGTCTGTTGACATATATTCATTTATATTTGTACAGGTTGAGAATCACTTATGTAAAATGGTTGGGGCCAAAAGTGTTTCAGATTTTGATTTTTTTTTTTTTTCCAGATTTTGGAGTATTTGCATTGTAGTGGTTGAGCACCCCAAATCTGAAAATCCAAAATCTAAAATGCTCCAATGAGCATTTTCTTTGAGCATTATGTCAGTGTCCAAAAAGTTTGAAATTTTGGAGCATTTCAGATTTGGGATGTTCAACCTGTATCTATATGTACCTCTCTCTGTATAAATATATACTCTTTTTATGTATAGTTCTATGTAAATTACACCTGTATCTATATCTATGTTGTATCTACATCTCCCCTGCCTACCTCCTCTCTATTCCTAACCTTCTCTACAAATCTACTTATATCCTCTGAAGGGAGTTATCCAGGTTTGCATTTTCTGGACAAAAAAGGTGAATGTCAGCTTTTGAAACAAGAGGTAAGGACTAAGTTACTGGCGATTACAGGTGAGGATTAGTGTCCAGCCAGGGGAGAGAATAATCCAGATATATCTGGCATCTTATGTAAATTAGATGTCCCTTTTACACATTGAGTCAACCAGATATCCTGTTCTTCAGGTAGTTTTAGGAAATCGTTGCATATACAGCTTGAGTTTATTTATTTATTTATTTATTTATTTATTTATTTACTTATTTATTTATTTATGACAGAGTCTTACTCTGCCTCCCAGCCTGGAGTGCACTGGTGCAATCTCAGCTCACTGCAACCTCTGCCTCCTGGGTTCAAGCAATTCTTTTTTTTTTTTTTTTTTTAGACACGGAGTCTCGTTCTGTCTCTTAGGCTGGAGTGCAGTGGCGCAATCTCGGCTCACTGAAAGCTCCCCCTCCCGGGTTCATGCCATTCTTCTGCCTCAGCCTCCCAAGTAACTGGGACTACAGGCGCCTGCCACCACGCCCAGCTAATGTTTTGTATTTTTAGTAGAGACGGGGTTTCACCGTGTTAGCCAGGATGGTCTCGATCTCCTGACCTTGTGATCCGCCCGCCTCAGCCTCCCAAAGTGCTGGGATTACAGGCATGAGCCACCGCGCCTGGCTGGTTCAAGCAATTCTCCCGCCTCAGTTTCCTGAGTAGCGGAAACTACAGGTGCGTGCCACTACGCCCGGCTAATTTTCTGTATTTTTAGTAGCGACGGGGTTTCACCATGTTAACCAGATGGTCTTGATCTCCTGATCTCATGATCCACCCGCCTCGGCCTCCCAAAGTGTTGGGATTACAGACGTGAGCCACTGCACCCGGCCTTTATTTATTTATTTTTTTTGAGACAGAGTTTTGCTCGTGTTGCTCAGGCTGGAGTGTAGTGGTGCTATCTCGGCTCACTGCAACCTCTGCCTCCCAGGTTCAAGCGATTCTCCTGCCTCAGCCTCCCAAGTTGCTGGGATTACAGGTGTGCGCCACCATGTCTGGCTAATTTTTGTATTTTAATAGAGACGGGGTTTCCTCACGTTGGCCAGGCTGGTCACAAACTCCCAGTCTCAGGTGATCTGCCTACCTCCCCTTCTCAAAGTGCTGGGATTATAGGCATGAGCCACGGTGCCCGGCCAGCATTGAGCACCTTTAAATCTTGTTACGTGGATGGTAGAATGTGAGTGAGAAGGTGGGTGAAGTCCTGGGCCCTGTTGGATTTTTGTTCAAGGCCAAAGATACTTAAAGAGGCTCTGTACCCAGACCTGGAGGTTCAAGGCATTTGTACTGTTCTGGGAGGCCCTGGCAAATCAGTAAGCCATTCCGCTGCTCCAGGATTCATCCTGCACTGAGTGGTTTGGAGCAGGAGCGGAAGGGTATCCCACAGTGATCACATGGTGGAGGTGAATGTTCTTTCTGAGGCTTGGGATCTCCAGTGTTCTGCATCCCTTCCAGAAAGACCTCTGTACCCTCTCGGAAGACCCCCAGGCCCCATCAAGCCTTCCCCATCTTTCTCTGAACTTGGGCCTAAGAAACATGAAAGGAAGAGTCAAGGAGAAGTTTGCCCTTCTTGCCGACCACTCCTGGTCCAGTTTTTGTCAGTTTTGAAGAAGCACATGGTGACCATGTGGGGACTTTGCCTCTGGAGCTGAAATCACTGTTTAGCCTCTGGAGGGGAAATTGTGGATTCAGTAAGTAGTGGCACAGTCAATTGTTTAAAAATTGATATATAATTCGTATACTATAAAATTTGCCATTTTAAATGCTATATATTTAAACTACTATACAATGCAGCATCTTTAAGTATATTCTAAAGGTTGTACAATCATTACCACTCTCTAAACTCAGCACATATTCTTTACTCCAAAAATAAATCCTGTACCTATTAGCAGCCACTCCACATCCACACTCCTCTCCTTCCCTGGCAACAGCACTCAAGCCATCCTCCCTGGCTTTCTTTAATGTTCTGTAGAGACGAGGTCTCGCTATGTTGCCCAGACTGATCTAGAATTCCTGGAATCAAGATATCCCTCTGCCTTGACCTCCCAAAGTGTTGGGATTACAGGCATGGGCTACTGTACCCGGCCTTGGACATTTCATATAAATGGAATAACACAGTATGTGGCCTTTTGTTTCTGGCTTCATTCACTTAGCTTGATATTTTCAAAGGTCATCCATATTGTATTTCACTTTATTCCTTTTTAAAATTTTTAAATTACACTTTAAGTTCTGGGATACGTGTGCAGAGCGTACAAGTTTGTTACATAGGCATACATGTGCCATGGTGGTTTGCTGCACCCATCAACCCATCATCTACATTAGGTATTTCTCCTAATGCTATTCCTTTCCGTGTCCCCCACCCCCAATGTACCTTATTCCTTTTAATGTTCTTTTTGTTCATCCATTCATCAGTTGATGAATATTTGGGTTATTTTCACCTTTTGGCTTTTATGAATAATGTTACTATGAAGACTAGTGTACAAGCTTTTGTGTCATCACAGGTTTGCAGTTTTCTTTTTTTTTTTTTTTGAGGCAGAGTCTCACTCTCTCTGGTCCAGGCTGGAGTACAGTGGTGTGATCTCGGCTCATTGCAGCCTCTGCCTCCGGGGTTCAAGCGATTCTCTGCCTCAGCCTCCTGAGTAACTGGGATTACAGGTGCCCGGCACAACACCTGGCTAATTTTGTATTTTTAGTAGAGATGGGATTTCACCGTGGTGGCCAGGCTGGTCTCGAACTCCTGACCTCAGGTGATCTGCCCGCCTCAGCCTCCGAAAGTGCTGGGATTACAAGCGTGAACCACCACGCCCAGCTTGTTTAGTTTTCTTAGGTAGAGGAAGTGCTGGGTTATATGGTAACTTTATACTTAACCCTTTTGAGGAACTGCCAAATTGTTTTTCACCTTCAGCTTCACCATTCTACATTCTCACTAGAGACGTATAAGCGTTTCAGTTTCTTTACATCCTTGCCAACACGTTGTTTTTAAAAAAACTTATAGTCATTCTAGTGAGAGGTGCCATGGTATCATTTGTGGGTTTTTGTTTTGTGTTTTTTGTTTTTTTTCAGATGAGGTCTTGCTATGTTAGCCAGGTTAGCCTTGAACAACTGACCCCAAGCAATCCTCCTGCCTCGGCCTCCTAAAGTGCTAGGAATACAAGTGTGAGCCACTGTGCCAGGCCTCATTTTGTGGTTTTGATGTGCATTTTCTTAGTGTTTAATGATGTTGACTATCGTTTAATGTGCTTATTGGCCTTTGTGTTTCTTATTTCCAGAAAAATATTTTCCTTTTGACCATTTTAATTAAATTAATTAATTAATTAATTTAGAGACAGAGTCTCGCTCTATTGCCCAGGCTGTAGTGCAGTGGCACAAACTTGGCTCATTGCAACCTCCACCTCCTGGTTCAAATGATTCTCATGCCTGGGCCTCCCAAAGAGCTGGGATTACAGGCATGTGCCACCATGCCCAGCTAATTTTGTATTTTTTTTTAGTAGAGAGAGGGTTTCACCATGTTGGCCAGGCTGGTCTCAAACTCCTGACCTCAAGTGATCCACCCACCGTAGCCTCCCAAAGTGCTGGAATTACAGGCATGTCTGGCCTGTCATTTTGCCCATTTTTAAATTGGGCTGTTCGTGTTTTCATTGTTGAGTTTTAACCATTCTTTGTATATTCTGCATATCAAATCCATAACAGATAAATGATTTGTCAATATTTTCTCCCATACCATGTGATGACTTTTAACTTTCTTGACAGTGTTCTTTGATGCACAATAGTTTTTAATTCTGGTGAAGCCAATTTATCTAGTTTTTGTTTGGTTACTTGTGCTTTAGGTATCATATCTAAGAAACTGTTGCCTAATCTAAGGTCAGGTAAGCTTACTTCTGGTAGTTTCATAGTTTTGACTTGCATGCTTAGGCCTTTCTTCCCTTTTGAATTAATTTTTATATGTAACTTGAGATGGATATCCAACTGCATTCTTTTCCTTGTGGATAGCCAGTTGTTCTAATACCTTTTGTTGTAAAGACTATACTTTTCCCATTGAATTTGTCTTGGCATTCGTGTTGAACTCAATGGATCATAGATGTATGGGTTTATTTCTGGACTCTAAACTCTATTCAGCTGATTTATAAATTTTGTTTTACGTCAGTACCACACTTTCTTTCTTTCTTTTTTTTTTTTTTTTTGAGACGGAGTCTCACTGTGTCACCCAGGCTGGAGTGTAGTGGTGCGATCTTGGCTCACTGCAACCTCCACCTCCTGGGTTCACACCATTCTCCTGCCTCAGCCTCCTGCGTAGCTGGGACTACAGGTGCCTGCCACCACGCCTGGCTAATTTTTTGTATTATTATTATTTTTCATAGTAGAGATGGGGTTTCACTGTGTTAGCCAGGATGGTCTCGATGTCCTGACCTTGTGATCCACCTGCCTCAGCCTCCCAAAGTGCTGGGATTACAAGCGTGAGCCACTGCGCCTGGCCCACACTTTCTTGATTATTATATCTTTGTAGTAAGTTTTGAATTTGGGAAGTGTAAGTCCTCCAATATTGTACTTCTTTTTCAAGATTAATTTGACTATTCTGGGTCCATTGCATTTCTAAATGAACCTTAGGGTCAGCTTGTAAATTTCTGCAAAAAGGCTGTTGGAATTTTGATAGGAAGCGAATTGAATCTGTTGATCTCTTTTGGGAGTATTGCCCTCTTAACAATATTAAATCTTCCAATCCGTAAACATGGGCTATTTCTCCATTTATTTAGATCTTTTATATTTTCTTTTAATGATATTTTGAAGTTTTCAGTGTGCACATCTTGAATCTTTTTGTTAAATATATTTCTAAGTATTTTATTCTTTTTGATGATATTGTGTATAGTTTTACTTTCTTATTTTACAGTTTTGAATTGTTCATTGCCAGTACGCAGAAATACAACTGATTGTTTATTTCTTTTTTTAAAATAGAGACAGGGTTTCACCATGTTGCCAAGGCTGATCTCGACCTCCTGGATTCAAGCAATCTGCCCACCTGGGCCTCCCAAAATGCTGGGATTACAGGTGCGAGCTGCCATGCCTGGCCTGATTTTTAAAGTTTTTGATCTTGCATTCTACAACCTCATTTACCTGCTATAATAGTTTTTAGATTCCTTTGGATTTTCTCTATGTTAGGTCATGTCATCTGAAAATTTTCACATTTTCCTTTTCAATATAACGCCTTTACTTTCATATTGTTGCCCAGTTGCAGTTAGCAATTTTGCTTCTCTTAAATCAGTTAGGTTCTGGTAAAATCCCTGTTGGGAAGGCTCTGGTGAAATTGATTCTTTCAAGGGCATCCCTTAAGAAGAAGAGAATGCTCTGAGCATATTTCATAATGTCTACTTTTCCTCTCATCCTACATAAAGCACAAGGAGAATTTTCTCTGATCTTTACTTCAAGAACCTGGTAGGACTCTTGGGAGTAAAACCAACAAAGGCTGGACTATCCTGGCATTTTAAACTCTCAAGCCTAGCCATACGGTGCTTCCAGCAACTCTTGATTACAGTGTAGGTTTTCCTATTCTACCAATGGTTTCTGCTAGTCAATTTCTGCCCCTTGTTTTGATTCTCTGCATCTTCCTGTCTCTCTTCAATGTAAGGGGCAGCAGTTTGCCCTGTGACCTCACTTCTCTCACAGATCTAGGAAGAGTTATTGATTTTCAGTTTGTTTACTGTTTTGTTGCTGTTGTTGTTGTTGTGTGGATGGGAGTGATGATCTCCAGGCACCTTACATGCCAGACCAGAAACTGGTAATCCAATAAATATATTATGGCAACATTTAAAAAAACTAAAAATTTGTGCAAAAATTCATGATGAACAAGATATCAAACTTTTAAATAATATCGGGATCTAACTCTGACTTGCACAAGTGAAGCTGCTTCACTGGTAAATCATATCCTGGCACTGTTTCTCATAAAACTTTATGTACAAACAAATATCCATTGTGTTGGCTATAGTTTGTCAATTTCATTCTTAATGAACTATTACATTAAAATACTATTTATCTTCATTACTGGGTCTCTTTCTGCATCCCAGGTGAATGTTCACTTGCCTTACTTAGTTCTGGACTTGCCCTCTAATTCCATTTCATACAAAAGTTAGCCCTACAATGACTCCATGGCCCTTTATTTTTATTTATTTATTTTATTTTTATTATTATTTTTGAGACGAAGTCTTGCTCTGTTGCCCAGGCTGTAGTGCAGTGGCGCTATCTCAGCTCACTGCAACTCTGCTCCCAGGTTCAAGCGATTCTCCTGCCTCAGTCTCCCCAGTAGCTGGGATTACAGGCACCCACCAGCACGCCGGTCTAATTTTTGTATTTTTAGTAGGGATGGGGTTTCGCCATGTTGTTCAGGCTGGTGTTGAACTCCTGACCTCAGGTGATCCACACGACTCGGCCTCCCAAAGTGCTGGGATTTCAGGCGTGAGCCACCATGCCTGGCCCCAGGGCCCTTTATGATTTGACCTCCATCTACTCTGTAACCTCACTTCCTCCTTCCCTGCATGCACTCCCCCTACTCCACTCATAGTCTCTGCCTTGCTATTTCTTTTTCTGGGGCATGACCATCTTGCTCAGGGCTTTTACATCAGTGCTTGACACTTTGGGCCTGATCCATACCTATTCATTCTAATTAATTCAGTCAACAAATATTTATTGTGTGCTTACTTTTGCAAGGGACTATTTTAGGCTCTGAGACAATATCAGTCAACAAGATAGACAAAACCCAACAATCTCTGGAGCTTTCAATTTAGTGTGTTTTGGAAGGGGTGAGAGGGTCAGAAAGTAATCATAAGTGAAATAGAAATTATTACTGAGAAAATATAGCATTGTGAAAAAAGGAAATAAGGGGAATTAGGAATTTTTGGAGAACTGCAACTTTAAATAGGTAGATTAAAATAAGCCTATCTGAGAAGGTCACCTGGCAAAGGCTGAGAGGGAGATGAAGGAGTGATTCAAGGGATATGGGGATCATGGGAGGTCGGGGAGCTTTGCAGGCAGAAGTTGGAATGCCTAGAGGTGGGAGGGAGCCTAAGATGTTTAAGAAAAAGCAAGGAGACCAATATGGCTAGATGGTGCCTATGTGAGGCCTGGGGGTGGACAGTAGAAAATGATGTCAGAGAGGAAAGGTAGGAGGGGTACAGGTTAGATAATACATGCAGGCTATTAAAAATAAACTTTATTGAAATACAGTGCACATACCCAAAAGACGATGCATCATACATGGTCAGTTTAATAAATTTTCACAAAACAACCAAACTCATGGAACAAGCATTCAGATAAAGAAAGAGAATATTACCAGACTTCAGGAGCCTACTTTTGGTTCCCTTTAAGGCACTGGTACCCTTCTCTCAGTAGCTTATATCCTTACTTTTGACCACAGCATAGCCAGGCGCGGTGGCTCATGCCTGTAATCCCAGCATTTTGGGAGGCCGAGGCGGGTGGATCACTTGAGGTCAGGAGTTTGACACCAGCCTGGCCAACATGGTGAAACCCTGTCTCTACTAAAAATACAAAAAAGAACTAGCTGGGCATGGCAGCACATGCCTGTAATCCCAGCTACTGGGGAAGCTGAGGCCGGAGAATTGCTTAAACCCAGGAGGTAGAGGTTGCAGTGAGCCGAGATTGTGCCACTGCACTTCAGCCTGGACGACAGAGTGAGACTCCATCTCAAAATAAAATAAAATAAATTAACCACAGTAAAGATTAGTTTTGTCTGTTTTATATAAAATATTAATGGAATTATACAGTATTCTCATTTATTTGCTCCTAATTTTAAAGATAAATTCTGTATTCCAGGGCTTGGCAAATTTTCCCTAGAAACAACAAAAAGTAAACATTTTGGGCATTGGGCAAAGTGTAGTCTCAAGTACTCAGCTCTGCCATTTGGCTTAAAAGCAGCCATAGACAATAGGTAAATAAATGAGTGTGGTTAGTGTTCCAAGAAAACTATAAAAACTGAAACTGGCTGGATAGGGCCCATTCGTAATAGTTTGCCAACCCCTGCTTCCATTTGTAACATTGTTATTGTGAATGGCTGTGAAGCCCTAATTTTACACTATAAATGGGTAGTCAGTTGTACCAGCATTGTTGTGTTTAATCATTTTCTCTCTAAATACTACCAGTATTCTTTTTTTCTTTTCTTTCTTTCTTTCTTTCTTTTTTTTTTTAAGACGGAGTCTCGCCCTGTTGTTCAGGCTGGAGTGCAGTGGCGCGATCTCGGCTCACTGCAAGCTCCGCCCCCGGGTTCACGCCATTCTCCTGCCTCAGCCTCCCGAGTAGCTGGGACTACAGGAGCCCGCCACCATGCCCGGCTAATTTTTTGTGTTTTTAGTAGAGACGGGGTTTCACTGTGTTAGCCAGGGTGGTCTCGATCTACTGACCTTGTGATCCACCCGCCTCGGCCTTCCAAAGTGCTGGGATTACAGGCGTGAGCCACCGCGCCCTGCCTCTTTTTTTTTTTTTTTAAATAGAAATGAAGTCTTACTATATTGCCCAGACTGGTCTCAAAATCCTGGCCTCAGGTGATCTTCCCACCTCAGCTGGGATTACAGGTACTAGGATTACAGGTGTGAGCCACAATCTTCAATGCTTATCTATCTCCATCTTTCTGTTAGGTTCCCTTGCTGAAGAGGATGGTCATATAAAGTAACGGGAACAGAAAATAAGAGGAAAAACAAAACAAATATAAATTTCCTGAGGAAGAATTGTGCAGACTTAATGAGAAACATGCACAGAACCCTTACCCTAATTCTAGGATCAGAGAACTGGTCAAACAACTGGTCATGTGTGTAAGTCACGTAAATTTAGAGGTTTTTTTTTTTTTTTTTTTTTTTTTTTTTTGCGATGGAGTCTCACTCTGTTGCCCAGGCTGGAATGCAGTGGCGCAGTCTCGGCTTCCTGCAACCTCTGCCTCCCAGGTTCAAGCAATTCTCCTGCTTCAGCCTCCCAAGTAGCTGGGACTACAGACACATGCCACCACGCCCAGCTAATTTTTTGTTTTTTAGTAGAGATGGGGTTTCACCGTGTTGCCTAGGCTAGTCTCAAACTCCTGAGCTCAGGCAATCCACCCGTCTCAGCCTCCCAAAGTGCTAGGATTATAGGCCTGCGGCACCGCGCTGGCAAATTTAGAGCTTTGTAAATTTCCTAGAAAATATAGATGAGGCTGGGCGCAGTGGCTCACGCATGTAATCCCAGCACTTTGGGAGGCCAAGACGGGTGGATAACCTGAGGTCAGGAGTTCGAAACCATCCTTGCCAGCACAATGAAACCTCGTCTCTACTAAAAATATAAAGTTTAACCAGGCATGGTGGCATACGCCTGTAATCCCAGCTACTTGGGAGGCTGAGGCAGGATATTCGCTGGAACCCGGGAGGCAGATGTTGCAGTGAGCCGAGACTGTGCCACTGAACTCCAGCCTGGGTGACAGAGCAAGACTCCGTCTCAAAAAAAAAAAGAAAAAAGAAAAAATACAGATGGATGTAGGTACAATTTTTTTTTTTAATAGAGAGGCAAATAATTGAATAATATCAAAAAGAAAATGTGGTAGTCAACCAAAATAAAAAATATGAATTTTCTCACATAATAAAAGTATCATAATATCTGCATTTTTACAGATGATATAGAAAATGAAAAGAATTATGAAGCAGTGTAATAGCATTAATCACATGGTAAAATAGTATTGATATTTTGCCACATTTCTTGTTTATCTATATGTGATACCAATGTGTGTTGGGAAAACATAAGTGCAGTGAGGCTAATTTGTAGGGTGATGGTATCTTGGGATAGATAGGGTTCTGGCTGTGCAGATGGAGAGAACTAGTAAGACTCTGAGTACATTTTGGAGACAGAGTGGACGGTGTTTATTGCTATATTGGTTATGCAGTGAAAGAAAAGGTAGAGTCAAAGATGACTCCAGAGGGGACCCAAGCTTCAAAGTTTTGAGTAAATGGAAAAGGGGAATTGCCTTTTACTAGGGGAGAAATCTAGGAGAGGAGTAGATTTGTGTCAGAGGGATTGAAGTCGCACTGTAGACACGCAGAGTTTTATTTGTCGGGTAAAATTCATGTGGAGATATTAAGCGGATATTTGAGTATGCAAGTTTGAAAATCAAGGGTAAGGAGTGACAGGTCCAAATGTGGTAGTTATCAGTTCATTGGTGGTGTCCCCATTACCTGGCACAGTCCCTGGTGGCATGGTAGTTCCTTTCTATTTGCTGCACAAACCAACATTTTGGGAACTTTTTCTGATACCACAGAATCAGTTAAGAAACAAAAACTCGGCCGGGCGCGGTGGCTCAAGCCTGTAATCCCAGCACTTTGGGAGGCCGAGACGGGCGGATCACGAGGTCAGGAGACTGAGATCATCCTGGCTAACATGGTGAAACCCCGTCTCTACTAAAAAATACAAAAAACTAGCTGGGCGAGGTGGCAGGCGCCTGTAGTCCCAGCTACTCGAGATACTGAGGCAGGAGAATGGCGTGAACCCGGGAGGTGGAGCTTGCAGTGAGCTGAGATCCAGCCACTGCACTCCAGCCTGGGCGACAGAGCGGGTCTCAAAAAACAAAAACAAAAACAAAAACAAAAAACTCATTGTGTTAGATTTATGCTATTTATAAACAGTATTGCAAATATTTCCCCTGCTCTTTCTGCTCTGTAATTCCTCAAAGAGCATTGTAGTTGTTGGTTGGTTGAAAACTGGACGAATTTAATCATTAATGTAGTCTAGAAAGGGGATTTAAGATCAAGTTTGGGAAGGAAAATATGTAGACAAATATAAGTAACTCTGTTACTAAGTTATAAAATGAATAAAACTATTTCTGGGAAAATCCAAATGATCGATGATTTCTCAAAAACTAGAAGGAAAGGAGGGGTCAAGATGGCAGACTAGAAGCAGCTCATATGTGCCTCTCCCATGCAGAGGAAACAAAAGTGCTAGTGAATACTGACCCTACAAGCTGATCATTGAACAGACCACGTTGGGGGAGCAAGGGGACGAAGAGGGCAGAGAGGACTGAAGCTACGCAGCTACCATCTGGGATCAATGTAGAATCAGGAGAAGCTCCCCAACCCTGGAAACAGTGAGTGAGAGCGCCCCAGGGAATTCACACCTTCCAGAGGGCCCCGTGCAAGCCTGGGAATGGGAGAATCCCTCTGGTACCTCCCCCTTCCATATGCTCCCCAACCTTGATTCTAAACTGTGGCAGAGAGCTAGCCACCTAGAGTTTTTGTAAAGGCAACTCTCAAGTTCATGGGAACCTCTATAAACTTTGGACCCCAGAACAAACCTGTACCAGTGTCACAGCCCCAATAGAGGCTGCAGATGTGGTGCCTGGGAGCAGTAAGATGACACCCTGCCTTGCCAGACAAGGTTTGGTGCCAGCTTCAGCAGTCCTGCTTCTGCTTGAACTCAGCCAGTAGTCGCAGCCTCTCGTTGACCTAGGAGACACCCTGATGGCAGGTTATACTTATTATAAGTTGTTATACTTATTATTTTTGATAGGTTCATTTTTTAGTGTTCCTACTCAAGACATTAGTATTTTACACACAATTACAGTGTTATAATATTCTATATTTATCTATGTACTTATTGTTACCAGTGAGTTTTGTATCTTCAGATGATTTCTTTTTTTCTTTTCTTTTTTCTTTTTTTGAGGTGGAGTCTTGCTCTGTCACCCAGGCTGGAGTGCAGTGGCGCCATCTCAGCTCACTGCTACCTCTGCCTCACGGATTCAAGTGATTCTCTTGACTCAACCTCATGAGTAGCTGGGATTACAGGTACCCGCCACCACACCCGGCTAATTTTTGTAGTTTTAGTAGAAACAGGGTTTCACCATCTTGGCCAGGCTGCTCTTGAACTCCTGACCTTGTGATCCACCTGCCTCGGCCGCCCAGAGGGCTGGGATGACAGGCATAAGCCACCATGCCCAGCCAGATTTCTTGTTGCTTGTTAACATCCTTTCTTTTTTCAGATCAAAGAACTCCCTTTAACATTTCCTGTAGGACAAGTCTGGTGTTGATAAAATCCCTAAGATTTTGTTTGTCTGGGAAAGTCTTCATTTCTCCTTCATGTTCGAAGGATATTTTCACTGGATTTAATATTCTAGAATAAAAGTTTTTCCTTCAGCACTTTACATATATAATGCCACTCTCTCTTGGCCTGTAAGGTTTCGACTGAGAAATCTAATGCGAGATGTGTTGGAGCGCCTTTATATGTTATCTTTTTCTTATATCTTGCTGCTTTTAGGATCCTTTCTTCATCTCTTCATCTTTGACATTTGGAAGTCTGATTATTAAATATCTTGAGGTAGTCTTATTTGGGTTAAATCTGCTTGGTATTCTATAAGTTTCTTATACTTGAATATTGTTATCTTTCCCTAGGTTTGGGAAGTTGTCTGTTATTATCTCCTTGAATGAACTTTCTACTCTGATCTCCCTCTCTACCTCCACTTTAAGGCCAATAACTTAGATTTGCCTTTTTGAAGCTATTTCATAAATTTCATTATTTTTATTCTTTTTTCTTTTGACTCCCCTGACTGTGTATTTTCAAACAGCCTGTTTTCAAGCTGACTAATTCTTTCTTCTGCTTGATTAATTCTGCTGTTGAGAGACTCTAATGCATTCTTCAGTGTGTCAACTGAATTTTTTAGCTGCAGAATCTCTGCTTGATTCTTTTAAATTACTTCAATCTTTTTGTTTAATATATCTAACAGGATTCTGAATTCCTTCTCTGTATTATCTTGGATTTCACTGAGATTTCTTAAAACAGCTATTTTGAATTCTCTGTATAACAGGTCACATATCTCTGTAACTCTGGAGTTGGTCACTGATGCCTTATTTAGTTTGTTCGGTGAGGTCATGTTCTCCTTGGTGGTCTTGATGCTTGTGGATATTTGCCAGTGTCTGGGCATTACAGAGTTAGGTATGTATTCTAATCTTTAGATTACACAGATTACAATAAACCGGTCTGGGCTGGTTTGTACCTGTCCTCGAGAAGGCTTTTCAAGAATTCAAAGGGAATTGAATGTTGTAATTGAATCATCTGGTCACTGCAGCCAAATACACAATAGGGGGAACACCAAGTTCAGTAGTGCTGTGACTCTTGCAGACCCATAAACGTATCACCTTAGTGGTCTTGGGTTAAATCTGAGATAATTCCCTGGATTACCAGACAGAGTCTCTTGTTCTCTTCCCATACTTTCTCCCAAACAGACAAAGTCTCTCTCTCCATGCTGAGGTGCCTGGAGTTGAGGAAGAGGTGACACAAGCACTCCCATGGCCATCACTGCTGGGATTCTGCTGGGTCACACCTGAAGCCAGTACTGGCTCCCACCTAAGGCCTCTGGTGACAATTTCCTGGCTACCACTGATGTTTATTCAATGTTCAAGGGCTTTGTAGTCAGCAGGTGATGAATCCTGGCCAGGACTGAATTTTTCTCTTCAGTGCAGCAGTTCCCCTTCTGCCTCAAGGTGAGTCTACAAATGCCATCTCAGAGCCAGGGCCTGGGACTGGGGATTTTAGGAATCTGCTTGGTGCTTTATTTTGCTGAGTTGGTACCCAAGTTACAAGACAAAGTCCTTTTAACTTTTTCCTTTCCTTTCCTCAAGCAGAAGGAGTGCCTCCCTGTGGCCACCACAGCTGGGAATGTGCTGGGTGGCACATGAAGCCACAAATGTCCTGAGTCTCATCCAAAACCCATGGTACTTACTGCCTGGTTACCACTGATGTTTATTCAGGGCCCAAGGGCTCTTTAGTTAGCAGGGGGTGAATTCTGCAAGGACTGGATTCTTTCCTTGAGGGCAGTGGGTTTCCTTCTGGCCCAGGATGATTCTAAAAATTTCATCTGGAAGCTGTGGCTTAGAATTAGGGCTTCAGGACTCTGCTTGGTGCTTTATTTTACTGTGGCTGAGCTGGTATGCAAGTTGCAAGACAAAGTCCTCTTTACTCTTTTTTCTCCCAGAGCTGTGAGCTGCACTGCCTGGAGTTGGGGGAGGAGTGATGCAAGCACTTTCTTGGCCACTCCAGCTGATATCTCACTGGGTCATGTACACCTCAAGCAAGTCTACTGGCTCTGAGCCCAGCATAGCATAGGGACTTGCCCAGGAATTTCAGTCCTTGTGGTCTAGATTGCCTTTCTAGTTTATTTAGGACCCCAGAGTACTTTATCCCATGGTGGTGGGTCTATCCAGGTTCTGACCCCTGGAATGGACAATTCCCCTTTGGCTAGGGCTGGTCTAAATGCTCCCTTTGTGAGTGCTGGCCAAACTCTGTCCTGTGTTGCTTTCTGCTGTGATGGCATTCCAGTGTAAAGTTGCATAATCACTTTGCTCTCTCTCTCCCAAGTACACAGGTTCTCTCTCCCCATATCAGTTGATGCTGCCAGTGAATGGGGATAGTGTAGGCAATTCAAGACTGTCTTTCCTACCCTCTTCACTGCCTCTGTCCTTATTGTAATGCTAAAACCATGTACTGTGATTGCTCACCCGATTTTTGGTTCTTACGAAGGAGTTTTTTTGTGTGGATAGTTGTCCAGTTTGGTGTTCCAGCAGGGCATGGGGAATGATCACTGGAGGGCTCTGTTTGGTCATCTTGCTCTGCTTCCTGATTCAATTTTTTATCAATGTTTTATTGTTTTTCAGTGTACAGATCATTCACCTACTTGGTTAAGTTTATTCCTATTTTATTTATATATTTTTTATTTTCTGGTTTATGTTTTCTCATGATATTTTTAGATGTTTTAATAATTTGATGTTATTTAAATAAGATTGTTTTCTTAATTTTTGTTTCTGAGAGTTTGTTGATAGTATTTAAAATGCAACCTATTTTTGCATGTTGGTTTTGTATCCTGCAACTTTACTGAATTTATTTATTCTAACAGTTTTTTGGTGGAGTCTTCAGGGTTTTCTAAATATAAGATAACGTAATCTGCAGACAGATAATTTTAGTTCTTTCTTCCTTTCTTTCTGATTTGGGTACCTTTTATTTGTTTTTATTGCCTAATTGAGCTGGCTAGGATTTCCAGTATTTTGATAAATAGAAGTAACAAGCATGTACATCCTTGTCTTGTTTCTATTCTTCAAGGAAAACACTTTAGAATTTCAGCATTGAGAATGATGTTACCTGTAGATACCTGTGGATTTGTCATATAAGGCCTTTATTTTGTTGAGGTCATTTATTCTATAACTTTTTTTTTTTTTTTTTTTGAGATGGAGTCTTACTCTGTCACCCAGGAGTGCAGTGGCGCGATCTTGGCTCACTGCAAGCTCCGCCTCCTGGGTTCACGCCATTCTCCTACCTCAGCCTCCCGAGTAGTTGGGACTACAAGCGCCCGCCACCACACCCGGCTAATTTTTTGTATTTTTAGTAGAGACGAGGTTTCACTGTGTTAGCCAGGATAATCTCAATCTCCTGACCTCGTGATCCACCCACCTTGGCCTCCCAAAGTGCTAGGATTACAGGCATGAGCCACTACACCCAGCATATACCTAATTTGTTATGATGAAAATAACAAATTCATCTCTTATGATGAAAGAATGTTTAATTGTATCAAATACTTTTTCTGCATCTATCGAGATGATCATATGGATTTTTCCTTCACTTTGTTGTTATGATGTATTACATTTATTGATTTGCATATGTTGAACCATCCTTGCACCCCTATGATAGGTCCCATAGATTATACCAAACAGCATTGCATCTTGGACAGATGGTAACTAATCTACTGTAACTACAAATTATGGCGAAGCGATATCATCTGATAAAAACCAAAAGGCAAAAAATGGGACATCCTCCTTTTCACTTTAAAGGAAAGGTAAACAGACTGCAAGTGGTTGGGTTCACCTGTTCTTGAGTGCTACTGTCAGGGTAAGTCAAGAAATTCTTGAGCTCAGAAAAGGATTGCACTGCTGAACAAGCTGGCAGAAGGGTGGTGCTGGAGAACAGGTTAAATGAAAGATTTGAAGTATCATGCAAGATCTCTTTAGTGAAAAATAAAACTTTCCTCAAAATTGAAGATAATGAAAGGGAGGAGGAAAGAAAGGTGGAAAAGAAAGAAGAAAAAAAGAAGTAAATCTGAAGACCTACTTCAAGTATAAATAGAAAAAAACCTATAACAATTCCTTAGTGGGCTGTGGATATCACATCTGTGTTTTAAAGCAATGACTGGATGCAAACAGCTACATTTAAATAATTCCAACTGGCAAGAGGGCTCTAGATAATTAAAAATAATGGGATGTGTACTTTCACCACAGATACCTGAAAAACTCAAGTTCCCTATATTACCATGAGGACAAGAAAAACTAGCCAGATTGATTTGTAAATGAGACTGATTACCTGTGAAACTAGATACATTAAATAGATTACAGTGTCGCTTTGTGCATGTGTGAGCACTGTGCGTGTGTATGTGTGTGTGTGCTCGTGTTATTGTTTGTTTATGATTGAGTACCAGAAAAGCTGCTTGCTTGAACTAAATGAAACACTATGAGTATTAATAAAAGTAATGTCCTGTGGAACTCTAGGATTCTTCACAGCTAGTAGGTTGCTCTCTGACCTCAAGTTTCAGCTGGGACTTGTTTGTGAGCAGAGCACCAATACAATGAGTCTTGTGGTTGGGAGGGATTCCACAAGGTAGAAACATCTTGACTGAGGGTCACTAATTGCAGAGACTTTTGCTAAATAATAAATCCCTGGCACCCAGCCAGGAACTATGCTGAGTTTGACTCCAGAAGTGAAATGGCCACGTCTCACTCCTATAGTTTCTTCCCCACTGTACAGGCTGCTTTCATGCTGCTGATAAAGACATATGCAAGACTGGGAAGAAAAAGAGGTTTAGTTGGACTTACAGTTCCACATGGCTAGGGAGGCCTCAGAATCATGATGGGAGGAGAAAGGCACTTCTTACATGGCTGCTATCAAGAGAAAATGAGGAAGAAGCAAAAGCAGAACCCCCTGATAAACCCACCAGATCTCATGAGACTTATACACTATCATGAGGATATCATGGGAAAGACCAGCCCTCATGATTCAGTTACCTCCCCATGGGTCCCTCCCACAACATGTGGGAATTCTGGGAGATACAATTCGATTTGAGATTTGGGGGGGGACACAGTCAAACCATATCACCCACTCTGAGAGGGTGGTTGCCAGGCAGTACCCAATGACCCACGCCACTTGAACTAGAGGTGGCCTGCTAGTACCATAACTTGGTCTTGAAGACTTCTTGTCCCCAGTTCTCAGAAGGGGGAGGTGGGAAAGCTTCATTATGCTCTTGTTGAATCCTCAGGGTTTTTCCCTTTAGGTGCAGATGGCTTTATTGAGAAAAGCCCTTCTTTTGCAGCCTGGACTTGGACTCTGGCAGCAGTGGCAGTGGTGGTGCCATCACTCTTCTGGCACCAGACTTCCTTCAGCAGCCATTTTATCACTTACCCTCCCAAACTCTGTGGTTTCCCAGAGCAGTAGATATGATTGACTCAGTAGCCGGGCCTTCTGGCTGTATGTGGCAAAAACACATACAGATGTGTTTTTGCACAGGCTGTCAGGTGATGGGATAAGATCCACTGTGCAAGCCTGGATCTCAGGCTTCTTTGAGCTGGCTGACCAGGACCACAAAACCAGCTGAACTCCAGCTTTCAGCACCATTTATTGCCTTTGGCAGTTCAAGTTCCCCCAAATCTTAAAGTCTCCATGTTACTGGAGTCACTCTTTCCTTTCAGAACCAATGGCCATCACTTTGATTCTTTTTTTTTTTTTTTTTTTTTTTTTTGAGACTGAGTCTGGCTCTGTCGCCCAGGCTGGAGTGCAGTGGCCGGATCTCAGCTCACTGCAAGCTCCACCTCCCGGGTTTACGCCATTCTCCTGCCTCAGCCTCCGGAGTAGCTGGGACCACAGGCGCCTGCCACCTCGCCTGGCTAGTTTTTTGTATTTTTTAGTAGAGACGGGGTTTCACCGTGTTAGCCAGGATGGTCTCGATCTCCTGACCTTGTGATCCGCCCGTCTCAGCCTCCCAAAGTGCTGGGATTACAGGCTTGAGCCACCGCGCCCGGCTCACTTTGATTCTTTTGCCTCTTATTTTTCTTAAGACCACTGCCTAGAACTCTTGTTTCACAAGGTATAGCCCACCACTTCTGCCAAAGAAAAGACTCTTCTCCTCTCTCAACATTAGCTGTAGGCACATCTGTATATATACAAATAATAGAAGGGTGCGATAAGGAGAGAGGTGAAGGGATTTTTGAAGTAGATATAGACACAGAGAGATACATTTTATATACATTTAGAGGTAGATGGAGAGGCATAATACATATAGATATATTTTATATATATCTTACAATTGGCCAATATCAGATTTTTTAAAATGAACCAGAGAACTATGATCACATCACTCTTGAAAATATAGGCATGACTAGAAATATTAGACTGTCTCATCTCTGATGGCATATAAGAAATATCTGGGGGCACAATTGAGAATAAAACAACTAATGGCATAGTCCTAATGCTGTCAAATAAATTTTTCCATTTATTTAAGGGGAATCTGTGATGCTACTATTTGTGTGTGTGTGTGTCTGTCTGTCTGTGAAACAGAGATCCTAATTTCACAGTTAACATAATCAGCATTATGAGGAAAAGTATCCTCTATTTGGAGTAATCCACCAGTAAAGAATGAGTTTGGGATTTTCTGGCACTTGTGTTCTGCATACACAAACCAAAGAAACCATTTGGCATAATGCATCCAGAGTCATCCCAAGATGTTCACTGCATGACACTGTGGTGTTATTCCAGACCAGCACCTTTGTAGATGCAAGCTATGAACTAGAGCTGGGCACCCTGTCCTTGCTCTCATGTGTGTATATGAAAGAGACAATGCAAAGGGCTAATGGAATTGTAAAAAAGATGGGACAGAAGGTATATTGATAAAATAATAAAAGGAAATTAACATTTCGTTTTCAAAGACTTTTTTTTTTTTTTTTTTTTTTTTGAGACAGAGTCTTGCTCTGTCGCCCAGCCTGGAGTGCAGTGGTGGGATCCCGGCTCACTGCAACTTCTCCCTCCCAGGTTCAAGCAATTCTCCTGCCTAAGCCTCCTGAGTAGCTGGGATTATAGGCGCCCATCACCACGCCTGGCTAATTTTTGTATTTTTAGTAGAAATGAGGTTTCACCATCTTGGCCAGGCTGCTCTTGAACTCCTGACCTTGTGATTCACCTGCCTCGGTCTCCCAAAGTGCTGGGATTACAGGTGTGAGCCACTTCACCTGGGCTTTATAGATATTTTTAACATACCAGTGGAAACTCCCCTACAGCTTGAAGATCCATGATGTATCCTTGGAAGGTACAAAAATAGAAAAGAGAAGACACAAATTAAGGAAGACAACCAAGAGGCTTGAACTTGATGTACAATTTATTTATAATAAAAAGGGAAGCTTCATGATATGCATGTTAATACTTACAAAAATGCTAACAAGTTGGGAAGATTAATGTTCATAGACTTTGTTTAATGATTTCATGGAGGGGCTATTGTAACTTTTCCTGTCATTTTCTTTTTGTTTCAATGTTCAAAGGGAAAATCACACATGAAAACAGCTCAGTATTATGGATGGATATAAGCTCATTGAATCAATCCTTGAGAGATGGAGAGTGAAGTAACTTCCAGTTCCCATTTGGAACTCTCAGAGCTAGGATAAAAACTCCTTGTCATGAACTCACAGGATGAGAAAATCTAGCATCCTTCCATGTTCTACCCATTTACCTGCCTTCAGGTTTGACTTTTGAACTTGCCAAAAGGGAGAAAAGTCTGGACAAGTACCCTTTTCACCTATTCTCATCACCTTGGTTTGGTTTCAGTTTGTACATGGTACAGACTTCCCAGGAAGTGATGGTCACGGAGAGGAGATCATATTTGCCAGGAAAATGCTTTGGTTATTCTGGATTCAGGGAAGTCATTCACAGCCTGGTTTCCATGCTTTCTCTAGGGGCAATATGGAGCTTGGAAACAATTACCATGAAGTGAGGATGGAAATTAGGTGCTATCCATAGGACTGAGTCAAAATGCTCCCTTTGTGTGTGTGTGTGTGTGTGTGTGTGTGTGTGTGTGTGTGTGTGTGTTTGGGACAGAGTCTCACACTGTAGCCCAGGCTGGAGTACAGTGGTGTGATCTCCACTCACTGCAACCTCTGCCTCCTGAGTTCAAGCGATTCTCCTGCTTCAGCCTCCTGAGTAGCTGGGATTACAGGTGCCTGCCACCATGCCTGGCTAATTTTTTGTATTTTTAGTAGAGACAGGGTTTCACTATGTTGGTCAGGCTGGTCTTGAACTCCTGACCTTCTGATCCGCCCACCTTGGCCTCCCAAAGGGCTGGGATTACAGGCGTGAACCACAGTGCCCAGCTCCCTTTGTGTTTTAAAGTAGCTGAGGCTTCTTCTTGCCTTAGTTTTGCTCTCCAATTTATTGTGTTTCTTGTTCCCCCATCCTTTGCATCATACTAAATTTGAATCCAAGGAGAGGAGGCCTGAATTGGTGTAATAAGACTGATACCTTTCTCCTAAAGATGATGCCCTGGTGAGCTTTGCAGCATGTCAAACAGAGTCTGAAATTATTCCTCATTGAGAAGGGGTTTGGGTAGTGGAGAATCATCTTCCTATGGATTCCAGAAGGAAAAAAATATGAACAAAGGCATAGAAAACCTATTTAACCAAATAATAGCTAAAAACTTCTTAAGTCTTGCAAGAGATATAGATATCCAGGTACATGAAGGTCAAAGATTTCCAAATAGATTCAACCTAAAATGGTCAATTCCAAGGCGCCTTATATTCAAACTATCAAAAGTCAAAGACAAAGAGGGAATCTAAAAACAGCAAGAGAAAAGCATTAAGTCACTTATAAGAGCATTCTCGCAAATGAACAGGGACATTATAATTGATACCATAGAAATAGAAGAGATCATTAAAGACTATTGTGAGCAACTATATGCCAATAAATTGGAAAGCCTAATGGAAACGGAAAAATTCCTGGACACATACAACCACCAAGATTGAACCATGAAGTAATAGAAAATCTGAACAGACTAATTACAAGCTACAAGATTGAATCAGTAATAAAAAGTATCCCGTCAAAGAAAAGCCAAGGACCTGATGGCTTTATTGTTGAATTATGCCAGATATTTAAGAAAGAACTAATACCAGTTCTTCTCAAAATTTTCCAGAAAATTGAAGTGGAAGAAATTCTTTTATACTCATTCTATGATGACAACATTACCTTGATACCAAAACATGAAAAGGGCACAACAAAAAAAGAAAACCATAGGCTAATATTTCTGATGAGCAGAGATGCAAAATTCCTCAAAATAAATACTAGCAAACAGAATTCAACAATACATTAAAAATATCATTCACCATAATCAATTGGGATTTATCACAGGGATGGCTCGACATATGCAAACCAATCACCATGATACATAACATTTACAAAATGATGGACATAAACAAAATGACAGTCTCAATAGACACAGAAAAAGCATTTGATAAAATTTAATACCCTTTTATGATAAAAATCTTCAACAAACAAGATATGAAAGAAGCATACATAAACGCAATAAAGACCACATATAACAAACCCACAGGTAGCACTATGCTGAACAGGGAAAAGCTGAAGTATTTTCCTCTAGAAACTGGAACAAGACAAGGATGCCCACTCTCACCACTTTAATTCAACCCAGTATTGATGATGTTCTAGCCAGAGCAATTAGGTAAGAGAAATAATTAAAGGACATCCAAATTGGAAAGGAGGAAGTCAAATTTTATGTGTTTGCAGATGACATGATCTTATAAATAGAAAAACCTAAAGAATTTCCAAAAAACTCTTAGAACCGATAAATTCAGTAAAGTTGTAGGATGCAAAATTAGCAAACAAAAATCAGCAGCATTTCCATATGCCAACAATGAACTACTTGAAAAAGAAATAAAAAAGCAATCCTGTTTACAATAGCTACAAAATAAATAAAATACATAGTAATAAATTTAAACAAGAGATAACAGATCTCTATAAGGCAAACTGTAAAACACTAAGGAAAGAAATTGAAGAGATCACAAAAATGGAAAGATATCCCATGTTCACAGTTTGAAAAAATTAATAATTGTTAAAATGACTATAGTACCAAAAATGATCTATGGATTCAATATAGTTCCTACAAAAATATGAGCTATTCTTCACAGAAGTAGAAAAAAAATCCTAAAATTCATATGGAACCACAGGAGACCTCAAATAAACCATGAAATCTGGAGCTAAAAGAATGCAGCTAGAAGCATCGTACTACCTGATTTCAAAACATACTACAAAGCTGTAGTAACCAAAAAAGCATTGTACTGGCATAAAACCAAACACAAAAACAGAACAGAATAGAGAACCCAAAAATAAATTCATGCATTCTCAGCCAACTGATTTTTGACAAAGATGCCAAGAACACTCAATGGGGAAACAACAGTCTCTTCAATAAATGATGTTGAGAAAACTGGATGTCCACATGCAGAAGATTGAAATTAGACACTTATATCATACCATATACTAAAATCAATTGAAAATGAGTTAAAAAGTAAATGTAAGACCTGAAAAAACTACTAGAAGAAAACATGGCGGACACTCCATGACATTGGTCTGGGCAATTATTTTTTGGGTGTGACCCCAAAAGCAAGGGCAATCAAAGCAAAAATAGACAAATATGATTACCTCAAATTAAAAGCCTTCTGTATAGCAAAGAAAAACAAACATCAGAGTTAAAAGAACCTACAGAATGGGAGAAAATATTTGCAAGCTCTACATCTGATAAAGGGTTACTATATAAGGAACTCAAACACTCCATAACCAGAAAACAAATAGCCTGACTTAAAATGTGCGAGTGATCTGAGCAGACATTTCTCAAAAGAAGACATACAAAGGCCAAGAGGTATATGATAAAATACTCAATATCAGTAATCATTGAGGAAATGCAAATTAAAACTGCTATGAGATATAACCTCACTCCTTTTAAAATGGCAATTATAAAAAAAGACAAAGATAATACATGTTGTTGAGGATGTGGAGAAAATGAAAATATTCACAAACTATGCATCTGACAAAGGTCTAATAGCCAGATTTTTTTTTTTTTTTTAAGACGAAGTTTCGCTCTTTCACCTGACTGGAGTGCAGTGGCGCGATCTCAGCTCACTGCAACCTCCCACTTCTAGTTTCAAGTGATTCCCCTGCCTCAGCCTCTCAGATAGCTGGGATTATAGGCACCCACCACCATGCCCCGCTAATTTTTGTATTTTTAGTAGAGACGGCGTTTCACCATGTTGGTCAGGCTGGTCTCTAACTCCTGACCCTTGATCCACCTGCCTTGGCCTCCCAAAGTGCTGGGATTACAGGCTTGAGCCACCGTACCTGGCCTTTATTTTTTATTTTTTATTAGAGATGGCATTTCACTATGTTGGCCACGCTGGTCTCGAACTCCTGACTTCAGGTGATCTGCCCACCCCCACCTCCTAAAGTGCTGGAATTACAGGCATGAGCCACCGCGCCCGGCCTAATATCCAGAAGTTATAAGGAAATTAAATTAACAGGCAAAAAACAATCCCATTAAAAAGTGGGCAAAGGACATGAGCAAACACTTTTCAAAATAAGTGTGGCCAAAAAACATATGAAAAAATGCTCAATATCACTAATCATCAGAGAAATGCAAATAAGAACCATGAGATACCATCTTACACCAGGCAGAATGACTATCATGAAAAAGTAAAAAAAAAAAACAAAAAACAAACAAACAAAAAACCTATGTTGGCAAGGCTGCAGAGAAAAGGGAATGCCTACACACTGTTGGTGGGAATGTAAATTAGTTCAGCCACTGTGAAAAGCAGTCTGGATGTTTTTCAAAGAACTTAAAACAGAACTACCTTTTGACCCAGTAATCTCGTTACTGGGTATATATCGAAAAGAAAATAAATAATTCCACTGAAAAGACACACGCACTCTTATATTCATCGTAACGCTATTCACAATAGCAAAGACATGAAATCAGCCTAGGTGCCCATCAATAGTGGATTGGATAGAAAAAAAAATGTGGTATATACATCATGGAATACCACACAGCTATAAAAAAGAATAAAATGTCCTTTGCAGCAGCATGAATAGAACTGGAGGCCATTATCCTAAGAGAATTAATGTAGCAATAGAAAACCAAATACCATGTTCTCACTGGTAAATAGGAGCTAAACATTGGATCCTCATGAACATAAAGATGGCAGCAATTGGCCGGGCGCGGTGGCTCAAGCCTGTAATCCCAGCACTTTGGGAGGCCGAGACGGGTGGATCACGAGGTCAGAAGATGGAGACCATCCTGGCGAACACGGTGAAACCCCGTCTCTACTAAAAAATACAAAAAACTAGCCGGGCGAGATGGCGGGCGCCTGTAGTCCCAGTTACTTGGGAGGCTGAGGCAGGAGAATGGCGTAAACCCGGGAGGCGGAGCTTGCAGTGAGCTGAGATCCGGCCACTGCACTCCAGCCCGGGCGACAGAGCAAGACTCCGTCTCAAAAAAAAAAAAAAAAAAAAAAAAAAAAAGATGGCAGCAATAGACACTGGGGATGGGGAAAGTGCTGAAAAACTATTGGGTACCATGCCAACTACTTGGGTAGTGGGCTCAATAGTACCATAAACCTCAGCCTCATACATATACCCATGTAACAAACCTGCACAGGTACCCCCTAAATCTAAAATAAAAGTTGAAATTATTTTTTAAAATTCCCAACAAAAAGAAATCATTACTATTTGAGGTTATGGATATCCCAATTATCCTGACTTGACCATTATACATTGTATGCATGAGTCAAGATAGCACATATACTCCATAAATATGTACAACTATTATGTATCAATAACATTTTAAAGAAATAAGACATAAAAAAGAAAACGGGATACATATGCACTATGGAATACTACACAGCAACAAAAAAGAATGAAATGTCCTTTGTAGCAACATGGGTGCGACTGGAGGCCATTATCCTAGAGTGAACTAACATGAGAATAGAAAAACAGACGCCACATGTTCTCATTTATAAGTGGGAGTTAAACACAAGCTCACTCTATATAACAAGCTCCTAAAATGTGCAAATAATCAAATAAAAACAGGGACAAAGGAGACTATGTAAATGTTGTTTTAGAGAAGTGAAAATCCAAATGGTCATAAATACATGACAGAATATTCAACCTCACTAATAATCATAGAAATGCAAACTAAAATAGCAATAAGATTTCAATCGTCATTCATCATATTCACAAAAATGAGAAAGCAATAATACTTTAGAATTAGCACTGATGCTAGGGATAAGTACTCTGACGTTCTTGGTTGAAATAGATACGATATTAAGTTTTTGAAAGCTTCTGGTAATATTTATTAAAATGAAACTGCATATACCTTCCAATCCAGCAGTCTCACTCCTAGATTTTTTTTTTTTTTTTTTTTTTTTAAGGAGACACGGTCTCACTCTGTCACTCAGGCTAGAGTGCAGTGATGGTCATAGCTCATTGCAGCCTTGAACTCCTGGGTTCAACTGATCCTCCAGCCTCCCAGGTTCAGCCTCCCAAGTAGCTAGGACTGCAGAAATGTACCACCATGTTCAGTTAATTTTTTAATTTTTTGCAGAGACAAGGTCTCTCTGTGTTGCCAAGGCTTATGTCAAACTCCCGGCCTCAAATGATCCTCTCACTTCAGCCTCCCAAAATGCTAGGATTATAGATGTGAACCACTGTGCCCAACTGGAAATCTTTTTAATAGAAACAAAGACACCAGTAGTAAGGGAAGGTAGGTAGATAGATGGCAGATTGATTGATAAATGATAGATAGATACATACACAGATAGAATAGAGACAAAGAAGTTTACTGTAATAATTTTCATGGTTATAAAACCTGAAAAAGTTAACTTTAATAGAAATATCATTTTAAAAGTTTTGATAAATTTACACCATACAAAATTATCCTGCCCTAAAAAAGAGCGGGTTAAATTTATATGAATGGAGTTGAATAAATTTTTACAATGTATTGTTAAAAAGAAAAATTTAACAAATAGAACCAAGTTTAATATGATCCTTAAAAAATGGAAACTCTCCCAACACACTTACAAGCATAAATATATGCATATATGCTGATAAATGACCTTAGAAGCATAGACAAGTGAATGTGAAAAGGTTCACATGGAAAATGTTACTTACTTGGTTGTGGGGGACAGTGGAGTTAAAACTCATAAGACAGGCCAGGCGCGGTGGCCCACGCCTGTAATCCCAGCACTTTGGGAGGCCGAGACGGGTGGATCACAAGGTCAGGAGATCGAGACCATCCTGGCTAACACGGTGAAACCCCATCTCTACTAAAAATGCAAAAAAAATTAGCCAGGCGTGGTGGCGGGCGCCTGTAGTCCCAGCTACTCGGGAGGCTGAGGCAGGAGAATGGCTTGAACCCAGCAGGTGGAGCTTGCAGTGAGCCAAGATCATGCCACTGCACTCCAGCCTGGGCAACAGAGTGAGACTCCATCTCAAAACAAATAAACAAACAAACAAAAACAAAACAAAACAAAAAAAAATAAGACAGGTGAATGGAGGAGAGGAAGACAGGAGAAGAACTAAAAAATAACTTTAGAAAATTATAAAGCTATTAATAAGGTAAAAAATAGCATGCATTACATGATTTTCATCATATAATGTATATTTTTGGATGTAAGTATATATAAAAATATTCATTTGTGTGTGTATTTACATACACAGAGCACAGATTCACATATACATAGAGAAAATAATACAGACGTGATCACCAAAATGTTAAAATTGGTTGTCTAAGGAAGGTGGGGTTTTGGTGATTTTAAACTTTTTTCTCACAATGTTAAATTTTCACAATAAATATATAAATCATTTTCATATAAAATCAGATGGATTCTATAACTTTTTTTAAGTCATGCTTTTAGATGAAAATTCTGATTTTTTCTGAAATGAATATGGTTGTGTCTCTTTACTTCCCGCCAACATTTGCCTCATATTTCTTTTTCTGCCTCTTTGTCTTTGACTCGGTTATCAATAGTAAGATTAAGACACACTCTTTTTCAGTAGTTTCAAATGATGCAGGAGACAGAAGTAATACCAGTCAGGATGCAGCAGAGATATTTCCCTTTAACCACTCCTTTTTCTAGTGCATGATAGAGCTACACAGTGAAGTGTTTTTCCTTTATTGAATGTGTTAATAATTAAAGAAACAAAGGGTAAGGTGTCTAGAATTCTTATCCAAAAAGGTAGTTTCAAGCACTCTCATTTTGTCATTTTTATTAGGTTAAGCATTCATAGAACATGCATATGCATGTGAGTTGGATTCAGCCCATTGACAATTGTTGCAGAATCTAGTGAACAGATTAGATCGCATCAATAGGCTAGCACCTGAGTGTAAGCAATCCTACCTTTTCTGTGAGGTTGTGGCGGAGAGAGAGGGTGGAGGATTACAGGTTTAGACTATCAAGCTTCAAGATTTTATAGACCAGGAGAGAATGAAATGATATATTCAAAGTACTGAAAGAAAATAAAACCCCACCTGTCAATCAATAATTCTATACCTAGCAAAGTGTCTTTTATTAGTGAAGGAGAGATAAAAACTATCCCAGACAAACACATACTGAGGGAGTTTGTCACCACTAGGTCCACCTTGCAAGAAGTGCTAAGGGAAATTCTTGAAGTTGAAATAAAAAGAGGTTAAACAGAAACACAAATGTATACAAAAGTATAAGTTTCACTGGTAAAAGTAATTATAAAGACAAGTACAGTTTTCCTTTCCCCAAGATGGCTGTCTAGAGACATTGGACACCAGTTCCCCTCAGAACAAAGAACCAAAATTGCAGTTGAATAATCATGGTCTGAGTAGAATACTGAGGAAGGAGTGACTTGACCTACTGGAGAACCCACAGGAAAAAGCTGTGGTGTAGAAAAAGAAGACAGCAAGAGTTTTGCAGAGATTGACTGCCAAGGAACATAGAGTCCCATGGAGAGGGTAGGTGGGGGAGTTGCTCCCCTCACTCCTGTGGCAGACTATGGACGGCTGAACTTGTTGGAGAATGTCTCTGCACCTGTGAGCGGAGGCATTGCTGTCAGTGGCAATTTGGGAACTTCTTGAGGGCAGAGCATTGGGTGGCCAGCTCATGCAGGCTCACCCGCTCTCCTACAAAACCTGAGTTGAAGTGGCAGGTGCCATACTGGTTATGCACCCGTTATGGGTCTCTATTCTTCCCAGGGAATCTCAGCCCTTGTGTTTCTGCATCACTAGATCCTCCAAAACATTCCCCAGAACCCACTTAGACTGCAGCAACCACAGGGGATAGGTAGGACCCTGGGGGAGCTATGGGATTCCTAGAAGTCTAGCCCTCAGGAGAAGGGAGAGTGTGTGTGTCAATGTACCCCTTCAGATAAAAGAACTCAGTTAATTTTCTCTCCTCTGCCTGAGAGCTCCCCACTTGTGATAAGAGGCTGGCCGTGCCCCTCCCAGCAGAGACACAGGCATGGTGCTGGGGTCGGAAGGGGAGGAGTGTGGTTCTGCACCAGTAGGCAGGTGACACTGGTGCCTGGGAATAAACATGGAAAGGGAGTCTTCTCCTACCCCCTCACTCACTGCTCCAGATAGACCCTTGGCTGTCACTACTGGGAGTTGGCACAAGTGCACCTGGGGATGGCTTTTCAGGGCTACTGGGGACAGCTGCACTCCCATTGATGGGGTGCCTGCTGGCTAAGTCTTGCACAACGGGCAGAGTTTATCCTCCTCCCCATATGGAGCAGTAGCATTCCCATAGCAGAATGCAGATGAGTATCAGAGCTGCTGAGGGAGGAGGTTCTATCCCAAGGCCATTTTGATGGTAGCCCCAGGATGGGTGTTTTCTGCAGACCTCCATTGCATTGCAGACTGGAGATGAAGGACAATGTCTATCTGAATTGAAGGTCACAGGCTCTGGGACAAGGGTGTGATAAGAAAGTGGATTGCCTTCCTGCCTGCCCAGGGTGTGGAGCTGGTACACTCCTTACCACTCTGGTGGAGACATCAGTGCATTTCACCATGAGCTCCCCTTTCCACCCCCATCAGGGCAGGTGTTTCTGCTCATAATTTGGGTTTCCCAGGGGGAGCTTGGTTGTTTAGTTCCACTCAGTTTTGTGTCCCCCTCCAAAGCTTTGTGTTCCCTTCAGGGAATCAGGCCATCCACAGTCCAGCCAACTGCCTGTGACAACAGGGATTTCTGGGAGATCCCCTCCCAGAAAACAAAGACCAAGTACCCCTCAGCTTCTGCGACAGCCAGCTTTTACTGGGATGCAGATTAAATTGCACAACCAAATAAAAAACAGGCTGACAGAGGGTATAGTGCTAGGGAATGAGATAAACTTCCAGAGACTTCCATATTCCCAGACCCTCAGAAGGTAGTATTCCTGCTCATATGCCCAATACATTGCTACTACAATCAGCATAATAAAGCCGCCACACAAAAGCTATCTATATCCAAGGAACTCATACAGAGCTGTGACCCACAGAAGGCACCCAAAATTGAAGCCAAATGATCATACACAACATACAGTCACACCTTCAAAGAGGGGAAAATCCCATTCAAATGAGAGTAAGTTCAAAAGTAAGAAGTAACAACTTCTCTAGATGAGAAGAAATCAGCATAAGCACTCTGGAAGTATGAAAAACCAGTATTTTGACATTCCTAAAGGATCACACCAGCTCCCTAGCAATGGATTCTAACCAGCATAAAAATTTAGAAATAACAAATAAAAAAATTAAAATATGAATTGTAAGGAAGCTCAAGGAGATACGAGAGAAAGTTGAAAAGTAACATAAGGAAATCAGAAAAATAATTCAGGATATGAATGAAAAATTTACTAAAGAGACAGATATTAAAAAACAAAAACAAAATAGAATTTCTAGAAATAAAAATTTATTGAAGGAACTATAAAATATAGTTGAAACCTTTAACAAAAGACTAGACCAAGCAGAAGAAATAATTTCAGAAGCTGAAGGACAGTCATTTGAATTAACCTAGTCAGACAGAAATAAAGAAAAAACAAATTTTTTAAAACGAACAAAGACTTTGAAAAATACAGAATTATATAAAGTTACCGAACATACAATATATAGACATTCCTGAGGAAGAAGAAAAAAATTAAAAGCTTAGCAAATCTATTTAAGGAAATAATTCAGGAAAACTTCCCTGGTCTTGCTAGAGAATTAGACATCCAGATAGAAGATACTCAGAGAACATCTGGAAGATGCTCTACAAGAGAAACCTGATAAAGGCATATTGTCATCAGACTTTCTAAAGTCAATGCGAAGGAAAACATCCTAAAAGCAGCACCAGAGAAATGTCTAATCTATAAAGGAAAACCCAACAGACTAACAATGGACTTCTTAGCAGAAACCTTGCAAGCCAGAAGAGATTGAGGTCTTATGTTTAATCTTCTTAAACAAAAATCCTTCCAGCCAAGAATTTTGTATCCTGCTAAACTAAGCTGCATAAATGAAGGAGAAATAAAGTTTTTCCCATACAAACAAATGCAAAGGGAATTTGTCACCACTAGACCAGCACTACAAGAAATGCTTAAAGTTCTAAACATGGAAATGAATGGATAGTACTCCCCATCAAAAAAGCACATTAAAGTGAAAAACTCACAGATTATATAAAGCAATTACACAATTGAGACTAAAAAGCAACTGGGTAACAATTATCATGACAGGAACAAAACATCACATATCAATATTAACCTTGATCATAAATGGAGTAAATGTTCCACTTAAAAGACACAGATTGGAGATGGGTATGATGGCTTACACTTGTAATCTCAGAACTTCAGTAGGCTGAGGCAGGAGAATTGCTTGAGACCAGGAGTTTGAGACCAGCGTGGGCAACATAGTGAGACCCCATCTCTGTAAAAAATTAAAAAGAAAAATTAGGCAGGTGTGATCATGCTCACCTGTAGTCCTAGCTACTTAGGAATGCTGAGGCAGGACAATTACTTGAGCCCAGGAGTTTGAGGCTGCAGTGAGCTATAAATGCATTATGGCACTGTAGTCTGGGTAACAGAGTGAGACTATCTCAAAAAAAAAAAAAGTAGATATAGACTAGAAGATTGGATAAGAGTAGCATCAGCTCAGGGGTCCTAACTAGTCATGAGAGCAGTGCACAAGACAAACAGTAGCTAAGAGAACAGGGAGAACAAGCCTGAACAAGGCAAGGCAGAGGTCTGCTAAGGGAAATCCATCCCATAAAAGACAAGTGAGGCAGGGACTCTCTGAGGCCTAAAGCACCATGCAAAAGAGCAAGTCTTTCCAGGTGGCAGCTCCCTAGCTGCTGCTACTACATGCTGCTGCCTCTGCAGCCACTCTACCTGCCCCACCCCTGCCCAGGTATTTCAAGCAGCTCTCAGCTCTTTCCCAATATCTGGGCAGTGCTGTTGAGATAAAGGAAGAGGAGAAGTGGACACAGCGGGTCTTGACTCTTAAGATCTGCAGTTGTGAGTTCCTTTTGCAATCACTGTAGGTCATTGTGCAACTTGCTGGTTTCTGGACTCCTGATTTCCAGACATCTATAAAATACAGACACTAATGATGCCACTTAACTCACAGAGCTGCAGTGAGAAGGGTGCAGATGAGATCAAGGCCTGATAGTGCTCTGCAAACTATAGTGATGGATGTGCATAGTGTTGTGAATATCAGTGGCAGGTTTCCAGAACGCAGGTGGGGATAAGAGTGAGTGAGTCAATAAAGAAGAAAATTGCCCCACTTCTTGAAGGGAGTTTTTGGGGCTGGGCAGCTCAGGGTACAGGGCAGGCATAAATAGTGAGTGCCTGCCAAGCAAAGTCTAGTTTGTTTGGAGCTCCTGGGGCCTAAGAAGAAGAAACCTGTAAGTGTCTCTGTTCTTGCCTTCTTTTTATTTTTTCCACATCCTGCAAATATCCCCCTGCCAATCTGGGCAGTTCGACCTATTGGTGTGGAGGGTCTGTGTAGCTGTTTTGGTCTAGGATGCATGGATGTGGGAGGTGGGGAGCATAGGAGGTCTTATGGTGCTCTTCTGTCCCTTATTCAGTGGCCTCAGCCCAGGGGAGGATTTGCTTTCTGAGCTGGGGGTGCACAGGGTGGAAGAGTGGGTATGATACCATCTAGACCTGGGATGCCACAGTGAGGAAGCTTCGGGTGGAAATATGCAATTCTAATTTCTCTCTAGGCTCTTTTCTGTCCTGATTTCTTCAGAAAGGACAGTGGAAGAGAGACAAACCCAGGGGCCTACAGGCCTGGGTTCTAAACCCATCTTGGTGCCAACTGCCTGTGGAAAAGCAGGGCAAACGTGTTTTTCTCATAGCTTCGGGTCTTTACTTTAAAAAATATACTTACTGGAGTAGGTCTCTGATTTTCCAATCCATGTTCAGAGGAGACACCCTTTTCAATGAAATAGTGCTCTGAAAGCTTAGGATAAACTGGGCACTGCAGGGGTTGAGGGGGACTACGACTCTGCCTACTCCTTCTGCTGCCCCAGCTAAGATGCCTCATCTGAGATGCCTCATCTGAATCTTGGGTCTGAAAACCCGGGTCTGCCCTCTCTAAGGGTTCTTCAAGCCACAGTGGCTGCTGGTGCCTTCTGTGCTATCTTGAGCCTGTAGACAGAATGCCTATTGCCTTTCATTCTTCCCCAGAATCAGACATAAGGCCCCAGGGTTGAGGCAGCTGCAGGGCACAGAACACTGCCCTTGCCCTGGCCTGGGTCTGGCCCTTGGTGCTCATGATTGAGCCTCTGCCAGAACAGGTGCAGCCAGGTAGCTGCTGCTGGCAGTGAACTCACCCAGGTGTTTCTAGAGACTACCAGGATACCCGAGGAAGAGGTGAATTCAAAATTGAAAGAGGCTAGTGAGAAATAGGGGTCATCCACAGCCCAGAATCACCAACAGTCAGAGAAGAGAGCACTCCTCTGGGCAGGAAGCCCCCCACTTGCTACCACCCCAGTTGGCCTGGTGACCCCTTTCTTTGCACAAGTCCCTCTGGCTTTGTTCCTTTGTTCTCTTTCTGTTCACCTCTCCAGGCCATGCTGCTCTTCCTCCTCTCTGCACTGGTCCTGCTCACACAGTCCCTGGGCTACCTGGAAGCAGACATGAAGACCTACTCCCAAAGAACAGCGCCCAGTGCTTGCACCCTGGTCATGTGTAGCTCAGTGGAGAGTGGCCTGCCTGGTCGTGATGGACGGGATGGGAGAGAGGGCCCTCGGGGCGAGAAGGGGTACCCAGGTAGTGTGGGGCCCTGGGCTTATCCTGCTGGGGAGGAATGGTCATTGGAATTGTAACCAGCCCAGCAACTCTGGGTACTTTCTTATGCAAGTTTGGAGATGTGTTTCTTCCTCCCAAGAAGGCGAGTTCCACACTGCTCCACCAGCTGGCAAACAAGTGGCTGTGCTGAGCCCCCATGTGCCTCTTCCAGTACCCAACTGCCCTAGCTCCTCCTCTAGGATCCCCGGATCCTTCCCATCCCAAGAGCAAACAAACAGTGGTAAATTACTGATATTTGGGGCCTTCTAGAGCCCTGTACCAGCAGTTAGCAGTTGTTCATTCCAATTAAATGATGCCTGTGCAGGACATTAAATATTTTAAATATTTAGTTAGACACCACTGCATGAAGGGTGGGAAAAAATGGGGCTCCATGGCTCCATTCTCAAGCCTAATCAAGAGGATTTGCTCTAATACATTACAGGGAGAGAAAAGGAACTCACATTTCTTTGTCCACCCCTGTGCCTGGGCATTCACTTGAGTAGTTCATTTAATCCTCCCAAGAGTCTTACAGGGGACATATTAATCTCCTTCGACAGGTAAGAAAATGATGATGCAGAGAGGCTAAGTAACAACCATTCTGGAGGTGGAAAGGACGAAGGCTCTGCATCAGGCTGGCCTGGGCTTTACTGCTGGCTCCATCTCTACACCTGGGCGAGCCCCTCAGTGTCACTGAGTCTGTTTTTTTATCTGGTAATGGGAATGATATCTAGCACCCAGTGATGAATAATTGAGCCAAAGGCTTTATTTTTTATTGAGTCTTTGGGATAAAGTTGCATTTCCTGCTGTATCAAATAGGTGAATTATCTTGAGCTTAGCAGAGGTACTGATAAGTAAGGGAATTGTCCCTGGAAATACTGCTCCCCGCTTGTAGGGAAGGATCTGGGTCTTACTGGCAAGAAAGGAGAATTCCATGAGCCGGCATGAAGCAAGGGACCTCTGTGACACTGGGCAGGGCTTCAAAGGGATCACATACAGTCTTTAACTTTCCGGAAAGACGAAGCAACATCCCCAGGCTTTGTGGGGTAAGGGGCAAGTGAGCATCTGCCTGTCCCTTACAGACAGAAAGTGGCTTCCAATGTGAATGGGATGGGGCTTGGGGAGGGCTGCCCAGGGAGGAATCTCAGAATGGGGGTGGGTTTTGCCTTGGCAGCTCTTTCTCAGAGACTCCCAATTCAGTGTGGCTTCCAGTCAGACCCCGGATTTGAATCTCAGGGATCTTTCCCACAATGGCTCTGGGAGCTTGCCGCCTGAAGCATGGTCTCCCTTCCCCACACATGTGCCTCAACCCATGCACATTCCAGGGCCTGGCTTTGGGTCAGTACTTGGACAGAGGACAGTGCACAGTGGGGCTGCAGGATGAGGCTCCACTCTGGTTCCTCAATTGCAGTCTCTCCAGTCACTCCGCTGTTATAGGTCTGAGGGCTGGGTTCCCTCAGAACCCTCAGGATTCCCAGAATCCACCCAGAATAAGTCTGTGTGGGGCCAAAGTCTGTGCTCGTGACCAACACCCTTGCAGAGCTGGAAGCATGTGGTCCCCAGAACCTACTACGAGGAAAATTGGGCCTTGAAAGAAGAGATCTTTGAGCAGGGGTGGAGGGTGGAGCTTGAGTCACTCTGGTAACACCCCCGACATATCATGGAGGGTAAATATGACCCAGATCCTGCCTTCGGGGGGAGCAACTCCTTATTCCTCAGCACCTCCAGCATTCCTGCTCAGCAATATTCCATGGGGGAGTTCCTCCAGGGATGCTTATCTCCCCTGGACAAATCACACACCTTACAGCAGCCCATGAGTCCCAGCAGGACCACCCTGTACCCCTGCTGCTCCTCTGACTTTGGTGCCCCCACCCTTACTCAGCTCCAACTATTCAGCTCCTTTCTGGCCCTCGGCCATGCTCAGCCTCCTCCCTCCTTGGGGGCTTGCCATTTGCTCTTCTCATAGCTGTCCCTGCGGCTCACACTTCACCTCCTTCAGGGCTTTACTCCCCGATCACCCTCGCAGTGAGGTGCTCCCCGACCACCCTACCAAAAACAGACCCTACCCCCAACACACCCTATGCTTTACTGTTTCCCTGTGGCATTATATCTAACATACCATATGTTGTACATTTTGAATGTTTTATTATCTGTTTCTTTGAGATAGAGTTGAAGCTCTCCAGATAAGGGCTGTTTATCCCCAGTATTTAGGACAGTGCCTGGCATGTATTAGAGGCTCCAGAGATATTTGTGGAATGAGTGAATGGAAGATGGAAGGGGAGGAGGAATTTTAGGAGTCAAAACAGCCAAAAGGCTGGGCCATAAATCTCCACTTCAGGTGGCACTCGGGTGCAGGGCCAGGTCTCTGGGGACACTAAGATACACAGTGAGTGTTTCGAAAGGCACGGGAAAGCATTTGGGGAGGTGCCCCTCCTCCATCCCAGTGCTCTCATGGCCTCTATAGTTTGTGTACCAAGAACAAGTGGGCTCTAACGTTCCCTTCTGGAGAGTGGTGTTTTTCTCTTGGTCCATCTTCCTGCTGCCAGCTTGGCCAGGATGAGGCCCAAGCGAGGCTCCAGCTGGGGTCAGGACATCCTGCCTTGAGCACAATGTGCTGTTGGGTGTCGGGGTTGGGGCCCATCCTATAACCCTCTGTGCTTCCATTTCATCCCTAATAAGGATTGTAACCAACGGACGGACCCAGGGCATGAAATTCCACTGGGCGTGGAATTCAGATGTTTCCAGGTGGTGATGCTGCTGGGATACGCCAGCACATACTCTTCCACCCATCCAGCAAATTCACCCACAAACATATGCTTGCTTGCCACGGAGCCCCGGCCTCCTCTGCCATGGGAGCATGGCTTCCAACTCTGAAATGTCACTTCTTCTCTGCAAATCTCCCTCAATTCTCCTTGCCCTTAAAATCCCACTTTCTCTTTGAGGAAGACAGCTCTGAGTGTGTGAGTGCTGGGGTGGGGACGCTCGGATGAGATAAGGGACACTTCATGCGTTGTCTTTCCTCTCCCTTGTCTCACAGTGTATTATGAACCCCCTGCTGAGCAGGACCTGAGGCTAAGCTCAGATTTACATCTGACTTAGTGCTAGGTATAAAGTAGGTGCTGCATAGATGGCTCTTAGTGAACAAATAAATGAGCAAATGGACCAATAACTGAATGAACAAGTTAGCACCACCTGTCTGGTGCCATTTTTGGTAGGTTTCCCTGGTGTGTATATATATATATATAAGGGGAATGCAGAAGTCCATGATCACAGGTAAGAGCTGACAGATTGCCCGCCATCAATACAATGGCCTTGGGGCAGGGGAAGGAGCACAGCATAGAAGGTCAGACAGGTCTTGGCTTTAATCCACCTCCAACTCTGGAAGGCTTCTTCCTCATCTATAAAATGGGGATGTTGATACCCATTTCCTAGATCACCACTGGACCCGGGTGTGTGACAGTGGAAGTCTCATGCTCTGCAGAATCCTGAAGGAATGCTGGGGGCTGATCCCGCAGGCAGCTGGCCCTTTCTGGGTCTAGGGCCAGGTCTTTGTCCATTTCTTCTGCTGCTACAGGTTTGCCAGGAGCTGCAGGGAAAGCAGGGACGCCTGGAGAAGCTGGCCCAGTTGGGCCCAAAGGGGACAATGGCTCCATTGGAGAACCTGGACCAAAGGGAGACACCGGGCCAAGTGGTGAGCAACTGGGTGTCGACTTCTGGTGTTTCCAGGTGGTGGTGCAGCTGCGAGGATATGCCAGTGGGCACGCACAGAGCCCATCCCAGGAAGAAGGCACTGGGTCATTTCAGGACAGATAGGACCTGCTGTTGGGAGGACAACAATGCTGCCTCCCTCACCTCTGTTATTACCCTCACCTTACTACACTCCTCCTGCCAAGAGGCTTCATTATTACTGACCAGGCTGGTGCTTTTCCTCAGGACCTCCAGGACCTCCCGGTGTGCCTGGTCCAGCTGGAAGAGAAGGTCCCCTGGGGAAGCAGGGGAACATAGGACCTCAGGGCAAGCCAGGCCCAAAAGGAGAAGCTGGGCCCAAAGGTAGGTGGCTGGTCTGTGGCCGATCTAAGACGGGAAAGGAGGAAGGACAAGGGTCCATGATGTGACCTTAGGTGTGCTCAGAGTGCCAGGGAGAGCCCAGACCTCGATGCTGCAAAGGCCTTGCTATGTACCCTCCCAATCCCCACAATTGCAATATTTTCCTCTCACCCTCCACAGAATAGCCCCAGAAAGCAAGGAGAGTCTCCCCACTTCTCTGTCTGACCCTAAAGTTGTGGGCAAAAAGCTCCATTGCTAAGAAAATCACACCTGCTGAACGTACTCTTAGCTGTGTTTGTTCCTGTGTGTTCCTTCTTCAGGAGAAGTCGGTGCCCCCGGCATGCAGGGCTTGGCAGGGGCAAGAGGCCCCGCAGGCCCTAAGGGAGATCGTGGCATCCCTGGTGAGCGTGGAGCCCCTGGAAATGCAGGGGCAGCAGGTGAGCAGTGGAAAGAGCTGGGCTGAGCTGGGTCCAGTTTTCCTGTGCCTGCTTGGAGCTGTCAATGCCTACCCCCCAACCCCCAACCACCCATAAAGGCAAAGGTGGCATTGCTGGACCACGGGGAGAATCTGTATCCAAGAAGGGTGCATGAGGGGGCTCTGGGGACGGTTCCTATCTAGGGAGATTGGGGTCCTCAGCAATGGAGAAGTGTGTTCAGGGAAGGTTAGTTGTTGGGTGGCGGGGCAGTTTTACACAGCGGGGTTGATTGCTGCGTGACAGGGACAGTCAGTGTACAGAGAGCTGCATGGCTGGGTATTGGGGACCGCCTATCTATTTCTGGGCAATAAAGATAGTTAATCCATGTATGGGAAGGTAAAAATGCTAAAAAAAAAATGGGTACATAGCTCACCCAGTTCTTCTTTCACCCCAGGGTCTGCTGGAGTCATGGGTCCTCAGGGAAGTCCAGGTGCCAGGGGACCCCCAGGATTGAAAGGGGACAAAGGCGTTCCTGGAGACAAAGGAGCAAAGGGAGAAAGTGGGCTTCCAGGTAAGGTAGCAGCTCCTGGCTCAGGGAAGCCCCGCTGGGGCATGGGTGGGCAGAGAGGAAGCCCTCCCCATCCCAGAGGAGGGGTTCTGGGAGGTGTGCCCCATCAATGGCAGCTGGTGGGTGGAACTCAGGAAAGGTGGACAGGCTGGAAGACAGGAGCACGGGGCTCTGGTCTTTTTTTTTTTTTTTTTTTTTTTTTTTGAGACGGAGTCTCGCTCTGTCGCCCAGGCTGGAGTGCAGTGGCCGGATCTCAGCTCACTGCAAGCTCCGCCTCCCGGGTTCACGCCATTCTCCGGCCTCAGCCTCCCGAGTAGCTGGGACTACAGGCGCCCGCCACCTCGCCCGTCTCGGCCTCCCAAAGTGCTGGGATTACAGGCTTGAGCCACCGCGCCCGGCCGAGGGCTCTGGTCTTAGCTGCTTAGTACTCATGGGAAAGCAACCTGGACAGCTTCTCCATCCGACTATCAGGAAAACCACAACTGCCTTCCCAATTCATAGGACAGATTTGGGCATTAAAAATCCGGTGAATAGGAAACACATGAGTGTGTATTCCTGCCCAGCACCCACCCCCGGCCCCACCCAATGGAGATGCCATTATATTCCAAGACTTTAAAGTCACAGTGCCATCTGGTTCAGTGTTAGTGAAGTACAGGGAGCAATTTGTCCATAGCCGAACCATAAGACATCCTTGCACAGCAGGGGCCAGCTGTGTCAGCAGATGTGGGCTTGCTGTGGGTCAGTCCCACAATATGTGCCCACAACTAGACACCCTTCCCTTGGAGCCCAGACTCTGAGCTCTTCCTTCGCTCTCTGGACAAGTCTACTTGGCCATTTTCTCCCCTCCAGATGTCGCTTCTCTGAGGCAGCAGGTTGAGGCCTTACAGAAACAAGTACAGCACCTCCAGGCTGCTTTCTCTCAGTATAAGAAAGGTGAGTTCCTGGATCTGAACTTGAGCCCAACACTGGCATTGGGACCCACATTAGATCTTGACCTTGGTTTGGCCTTGGGCTGGGGCTAGACCTTTAGCTGGGCCTGAGGCAGTGCCTGCCCTGGGTCTAGGATGGGAATGAGCTGGGACCTGTGTAGGGCTGGACCTGGGACTGTGGCAGGGAGTAGGGCTCAGGCTGGGATGGGGCTAGAACAAGGCAGCCACCTGCTCCTGGAGCTGGAAGTAGACCCAAGGGGGCAGAGGAGGAGGATGTGGCCCCTATCACCAGCTCACCAGGCCGGCAGTAGCATAGTCAAGGCCATCAGGCTCCTGAACCACCCACCAACCTCAATGCCACCTGTGCCCTGAGACAAACTGTGTCCTGAGACCAGTGCAATTCACTAGAGCCTCTCTCCTGCCTACCCTGTGCTGGTCCCTCTGATAGACAAGGGGCTACCCAACACGGGCTGCATTTCTTACCTCAGAGGGGCCAGGTATGGGAGTGCCCAGTGATGCTGCTGCACATCCCAAGGCAGCACAGAAACCAGATACTGTTCTGGGAGCTAGGACTGGGGTTCTGCTCTGGGGGTACAAGGCAGGTGAGGACCTGACCTTGGTATGTGGCCATCAGGTATCTCACCTTAGACATGCTCCTGGTTCAAACAGGGGGTAGGCTGCTTCTGGGCTCCAGCCACTGCTGGGCTCTGCCTGCAGCTCTGGAGGTGTTTTATAGCAGAGTGTTTGCCCTGACCCTGGAATCCTGAAGATTCAGAGGCCTCCAGGGGCACACACCTGAGGGCCTGGTGCCTTTTTGAATCTCCACATCAGTGCCCAACAGTCCCTCCTCTCCTCTGCCCTTCCTGACATCAGCTTTGAATTCAGGCAGATCTCATTGAGCCAGAAAATAAAAGATAAAAGTTTTCTGAAGTAGTAGAGCATAAAGGGCTGACTGGGTGCAACATAGGTTTGGCTTCGAAGTACCCAAGCTCTGAGATGAGAGTTTCAAGCATTTGGTATATCTCTCTTTCTACATATGCTCTAATTCACTCAGAGGCACAGTGACAGGAACACACAGAGGAACACGTCCATATGTATCCGCTGCATGTGTGTGCACTTAAACACCGTCACTCACTCCACCTTCATCTACATACGTGAGCTCATATGTTGTCTATAAAGCACATACAAATATGCACACACATCCAGATGAACCTTACATACTCCCATGTACCTTTGGATAGATGCACATGTATTCAAAGGCATGCCCACATATGTGCATGGCACATAAACCTAGTAATGGTACATGAACTCTTAGGCTGACTTTGTTCAGGGCTGCTCTGGGTGCCACCCTGAGCCCATGGAGAATCTTAAGGACAATGAGTCAGGGTGCAGCCTGCATTCCGAGCAGCCCAACAAAGCCAGGGGCATAGCCTTCCCTGGAGCTTCCAGTCCTTTGCAGAATATTTCCATGCATGGGCCCAGGAGCCACAAGGACAGACCAAAAAGAGATACTTGACATGTCACGCAGGCAATGCTTTTGTGAAGTGAGCCCTCATTTTAGAGACGAGGAAATGGAAACCCTGAAAAGGAAAGTGACTTTCTCTTGCCCACACAACAGCCGTTGCCAGGGTGGATCTGAATGCCTGGTCTTCCAGTTACCACCCAGGGCTGACTCCAGCACTAACACCATTCCCCTGTGCCTCACTCACACATGCCCTTCAGATGCCCTCCTCCACTCCCTCAGCACCTCCCAGGCAGGCTGACTGGCTGGGGCATCACCCACGTGCGTACTAAGAGGCCGACATGAGGCCAGACCCAGAGCAGAGATTAGCATCTGGCAGCTCTCAGGTGTCCTCCCCTCTTCCCGTCTCTCCCCTTTCCTCACCCCGTCACACAGCAGAGACTCTCTCCGACAACCGCACATCCCCTACTGTTGTACAGGGTGACAGTGGGCTCGTCGCAGGAGTTTTCTGTACTCTCAGAAACTGGCCTGGTCTACACCGTGATCAACTTGGGAAAAGCTGTTCAATTCTACACAGTAATTGAGAAATTGATTCTGGTATATAGCATGTGCCGAAATAGAAAGAGCATGTCTGAGCTTTGGTGTCAGACTGAGTGAGGTTGAATCCCTAACTGCACGTTTGCTGCTTGTGTGACTTTGGGCCTCTTAGCTTCTCTCAACTCCAGTGCTCTCATCTGTAAGTGGCGAAGCATGGTGTCACCTCACAGGGTAGGTCATGGGGCGGGGGCTGTTCTGGAACGTCTCTCTTGCATTCTCTCTGGCATCCTGATGTGGTGCCTGTTTGGGAGGTCTGAGAGGCTCAGGTTGGAGCACAGAGGTCTCAGAGCCCTTGAACTTTGGCCAGGTGATATCACAACCCCAACCTGACTCTCTTCTTCTCCTAGTTGAGCTCTTCCCAAATGGCCAAAGTGTCGGGGAGAAGATTTTCAAGACAGCAGGCTTTGTCAAACCGTTTACAGAGGCACAGCTGGTGTGCACACAGGCTGGTGGTCAGTTGGCCTCTCCACGCTCTGCCGCTGAGAATGCCGCCTTGCAACAGCTGGTCATAGCTCAGAACGAGGCTGCTTTCCTGAGCATGACTGACTCCAAGATGGAAGGCAAGTTCACCTACCCCACAGGAGAGTCCCTGGTCTATTCCAACTGGGCCCCAGGGGAGCCCAACGATGACGGTGGGTCAGAGGACTGTGTGGAGATCTTCACCAATGGCAAGTGGAATGACAGGGCTTGCGGAGAAAAGCGTCTCGTGGTCTGCGAGTTCTGATTCAACTGGGGTGGGTAGGGCAGTGCTTGGCCCAGGAGTTTGTCCAGGAAGTCAAAGCTTAGACCCTCATGCTGCCAATATCCTAATAAAAAGCTGACCATCTGTGCTGGGAAGGACTTCTCTATAGAACATGGCCAAAAGGCAGGGCTGCTGCAGGACACCGCAGAGTGAAATGCGAGGCTGCCTTCACACTAAAACTCCATTCAGGGGAAGAAGGGGCCAGCCTGCTTTCCCTATAAGTGATAAAAGTGGGTCTCCAATGACCTTCCTGTCCCCAAACCCAGTGACTCCCTTTCAGCCCCTTTTCTCAAACCATCAGCTGCATTTGACCCTGCGGATCTCTCCCTCCTCTTTCAAGCACTCCCTCCTCCCAGCTTCATGGATACTCCTCTTGCCTGCTCTGACTTTTTTTTTTTTTTTTTTTGAGACTGGGTGTTACTCTGTCACCAAGATTGGAGTGCAGTAGTGTAATCTGGGCTCACTGCAAGCTCTGCCTCCCAAGTAGTTGAGATTACAGGCATGAACCACCAAGTCCAGCTAAGTTTTTGTATTTTTGGTAGAGATGATGTTTCACCACGTTGCTCAGGCTGGTCTTGAACTCCTGGGCTCAAGTAATCTGCCTGCCTTGGGCTCCCAAAGTGCTGGGACTACAGGCATAGGCCACCGCCCCTGGTCCCTTATTAGTTTTTTTAGCTTGTCCTTCTTTCTCTCCTTGACCACTTAATGGTGTAGTGCCGAAGTCTCAGCTCTCAGCTGTCTTCTTTTCTTACACTCACTCCAGAGATGAGATCATCCTGTCCCCTGCTTCAAATTCCTTCTACAGGCTGGTGGCTCCCCCAGGTATATCCCTATTCAGCACCTCTTCCTGAACCCCAGATTCCTCTAGCCAGCTCAGGCTGGAACCCAGGGATAAAAGGAGGCTCCCAGCCTCCATGGCTGCCTCTTATTTCAAGGTCTGAGCCCAGGAAGATGCACAGCATAGCAAGGTGACCTGGCAGAGAATGTCTGCCTCCCCAGCAAGGCCACATGGCCCTGCACTCAGTAGGCCCTTCCTCACCCCTGCACTGCCCAGGATCTCTCTCCATCCCTGCCAACATGACTGCCTCTTGACTAATGGGAGGAGTACCAGCTGCATAATCCTAAAGCCGTCTGAAATCTTAGGGAACTTTGGAACAAAGAGTCTCTGGCCAAGCTTGGATTTACCTCCAATCCTCTTCTTGCCTGGTGATTCCAGGAATGTTCTTTCCCCGCTCAGCCTTAGAGATAATCTAGTTAAATCCTCCTCCTCGTTTTCCAAATATGAAAACCAAGGCACAGAGAGGGATGAAACTGCAGGGACAAAAGGGGGTGTCAGTGTTACAGCTGGGTCATTAGCAAGGTCATTTTGACCCCAAAGCCTATACATTTAGGCCATAAATATATAAGCCAAAGATCATGCATATTTAGTTGATTTGACATATTGTTGCACCTAATGATTTAAATGACACCTGTGTTCAAAAGATGGCAATGACACCTGGATGAACCATGGCCCCATAAAAGGGGCAAACAAATAACCTCTCTCCCGATAGAAAACCAGCCACTCTCTCCTTAGGTCACACAAATCAGGGGGACTTCTCTTTCTGGATGGGACCCCCACTAGTCCCATCCCTCTTCCCAGCACTCCTACAAGTACATCTCATATATAGGACAGCATGTCTATAAAACAAAAGCCACACTTCAAGACAGCATGCAGCCCAGGTTCTCTGCTAAGATCTTTCTCCCAAATTTCTGGCAGCTTCTGAAATATAGGTCAATTACACAATAATGACCAAACTGCTCAGAGACGACACCTAAACACATTCATCGAGGGAGCTCAGAATGGCTTTTTCATTACAAGTAAGAGAAAACACTTGGATCTAGCATAAGCCAAGAGAAGTGTTTTTTTTTGAACCATATGGGCTCAAAAAGGACTAGGGGGACTCAGGTAACGGCATGCTGTCTCCCTGGCTTTTGCTTCTCTCTGTGCATCTTTGCATCTTTCCCTCTTTTGCACACCAGCTTCCTCTGCTTACTGGTCTCTTGACTACCCAAGCATTAAGAAGCATGTGTCCTAAAGACTGCTGCACAGAAATCAGAAACTCTCCAATGGAATCAATCGGAAACTCCTGTGGAAATGAGTCTTTCTGTCTCAGATGCCCACCTCTAGTCCAATCAACTAAACTTGGGGAGTGGGACCACATGGTACGATATGGCCACTGGGATAGATGCAAGATCATGATGGTCTGGGAAGACCCCCTGAAAGTTACCACTACCCACCCCAATACTTAAGCCAAACCTACTTCTTGCTAAGGGAAAAGTCAGCATAGTTGAAGTGTGTGGAGAGAAAAAAATCTCCTATGATATTGAAGGCCTGGAATGTGGATACTTCAAACCCCAAGAAGAATCTTCAGATCCATCAGTGCCATGGGCCACAGGGGTCTGGTTTGCTCTCCAGCACAGAGAACAAGTAGGGAGGGCCGCTTGAGATCTGTAGGCACAGGCTGATGAGAGTAGAGGACTGAAGCAGTTATTTCAGAAATTCAGGTCCTAACCCATTCCTGAGCACAGAGGTCTCCCCTGCACTAACACACATGGGCCAAGGTCAACACAGACCTCAGTGTCTGCCCTGCCTCAACTGTAGCAGTCAGGGTCCCTTGTTTAGTAGCCTGTGTGTCAAGTGATTTACGCTCTCAGGTGATGTTGTGACTCTCATCATGGACACCCTGAGAGCAGGCTGGGACCCATCCATGTCTGAAGCAGGGACTTTCACAGCAGTTTCATAGAGAAACCCCTGTTCAGTTGAAAAGTATATTCTCAAGTCTCATCCTGGTTTTCAACCTTCTGTCACCAACCCAGCCCACATTCGATAATGAGCAGCTGATGTGGAGTGCTTTGATGTTGGCTTTTCTAGGATCCTGTCAATGTTCTGAATGCCCTTGATACACATCACTGAAACTTGAGTTGCGTAAGTTCTGGGCATTCTCAACCACTCTTTCTTTCCAGATATTCACCTTAAAATTCAAGTTTAATGATGTGCTTGACCTTTTCAAGTTACCTACCTAGAGCAAAGAAACTAGTTATCTATGAGAGAAATACGGTCTTAATTTGTATGTCAAATATTTATCCAGGCATTGGATGCGACGATAGACATGGTTAGTCATGCCCTCATGATCCTGCACTTCCCTAACATAACAAGATGAGTAAGCTGCAGGATTGTTCTGGCAATGGACAATAGCAGCGCTCAGCAAGTGGATTTAGAATGAATGAATGGATGATAAGAGTTTTAACAGTGAGAATAGAGAAGATACCTCTCTTTGTGCAATTACCAAGCCACTCAGAGACCAAGGCAGTCGTCATTACTGTCCACTCTAATTGCCTGTGACTATTAGGCCTCTCTATGGCTAACAGCAGGCCTGGCATCTTATGGTAGGTTTTACCGCTTCTCGCCAATCTTTCACTGAGAAGACTTTTGAAGGCAGGCATTAACCTGTGATATGGGTCACTCCTGGGGAGAAGCAGAAAAGAGTGGGTATATGCTTCTGAAATGCCCTCTCGTCTGCTGCCATGTCTTCTGTGATTACAGACAGATTGGTAGATATAAAGTTCTTATACAAGGCCAGGTGCGGTGGCTCACATCTATAATCCCAGCACTTTGGGAGGCCGAGGTGGGCGGATCCCTTTGAGGTCCGGAGTTCAAGACCAGCCTGACCAACGTGGGCAAAACCCTGTCTCTACTGAAAATACAAAAATTAGTTGGGAGTGCTGGCATGTGCCTGTAATCCCAGCTACTTGGGAAGCTGAGACAGGAGAATCACTTGAACCTGGGAGGTGGAGATTGCAGTGGGCAGAGATTGCACCACTGCACTCCAGCCTGGGTGACACAGTGAGACCCTGTCTTAATAATAATAATAATAATAATAATAATAATAATAATAATAATAAAATTGTTGTACAATCAAACATTCTGGAACCTGAGCGAATGCATGGAAAGCAACTGCCCTTGGGGGTTGCCTGGATCTAGGCAATGGACTTGTACTCTGAGTGATATTTGGGGGTTGTTACTGCAGTGCCCATCCTTCCTGGATACATTTGAATATTAACACGTTTGCCCTCTATTTACTTAAAAGTCTGTAGGCAATCTCAGACTACTTGGCTGAAACACCTTTGAGCCACAGAGAGGGACTTATGAGCACCCTGCCTGAGCAGAATGGTCCTTATGTAAGTCCTGTTTGTAGGGCTGAATAAAGTGTTTTCAAGATGTCTCTAGGCCCTTTGATCTGAGGAAATTGCAGAGTGGCCTCATTGCCAGCCCTTCTACATATTTATTTTTAAATTCCCTTAATACTTCATTTGAGGGGTAAGTGCCTGGGGCCAGGCCAGGGCCGAAAGGTCAGATGACAACTTCTGTGACCAGAGGGAAGGATCAGGACAGGAAGGGGATGCTTGGCCCCCAGCTAGAGAGACAGCCCGAGAGAACAGAGAGAGGATGAGAGGGATGGGGATCCTGCAGAGAACCTAGACACTTAGTGCACCCCTATAAATGTTCACAGGAAAGAAAAGAGGGAGTGGGGGAGGTGTGAGGACTTCATGAAGTGATTCTAAAGCTCTCATGAAAGAATGACTCTCAAGGGTTAGGAAAATTGCTTAAAATAGGATAATTAGAATGGACTTGACCCATCATATGTTAGAGGGTTTTATAAAACTAGCATAATTGAAGTTGTATATTAATGACACAGAAGTAGACAGAATAATGAAAAAGAATAGAAAGGCTAAAAAATGGGTTCCAGTATGTATATATACACATATGTATCCTATATGCATGATAAAGAGAGAATGCCAAAATTATAGAAATACAATGACTTACCAATGAATCATTCCATGTTAAATAGTTAAACATTTAGAGAAAGTGTAAAATCAGATTATTTTATTACATATACAAATTAAAATTAGGAGAAAATATAAGTAACGATTTATGTAGTCTTGGAAGGAAAAAGAACTGTCTAAGAATGCTATCGGACAGAGGAACCCAAAGTGATAATATTGATATATCTGACTACATGAGAAACACATAAAACTTTTCTACTGAAAAGTAAAACACAACATAAAAGAAAAATGGTTATGTATTTGCAATGTACATAACAGATACATCAATAAGAAAATTATGAATATCCAAATAGGAAAATGGCATAAGAATGAGAAAAGGAAACCTAAGGAAGAAATACTAATGGCCAATAGTACTGATATGTGAGAAATGCATAATCTTAGTAGTAATTTTTAAACCTTAATGAAACAGTAATATGTATCCCAAAATCTATGAGATAGAGTTACAGCTATACTCAGAGGAAATAAGTAGCTTTGCTTTCATTATTAAAAATTAAAAAATAAAGAAAACGGACTGAAAATAGTTGAACTAAGTGTTCATTTTTTAAAACAAAATTTTAAAACAACAAAAAAATAAAGGAAGGACAAAACAAATAAATATAAAAGTGAAATTAATGAAATATAAAACAAACAACAATAATAGAAATAAGTTGGGCATGGTGGCTCAGACCTGTAATCCCAGCACTTTGGGAGGCTGACGGGGGAGGATCACTTGAGGTCAGGAGTTCAAGACCAGCCTGGGCAACACAGGGCGATCCCATTTCTACCAAAAAAAAAAAAAAAAAATTAAAAATTAGCCCGGTGTGGTGGTGTGCACCTGTAGTCCCAGATACTTGTGAGGCTGAGGCAGGAGGATCACTTGAGCCCAGGAAATCGAGGCTGCAGTGAGCCATGATTGCGCCACTGCACTTCAGCCTGGAAGACAGAGCAAGACCCTGTGTCAAAACAACAACAACAAAACAATAATAGATATGACAAATTATCTCAGAAACTAGACTTTTTAAGGGTTGAATTAGACAAATACATGTTGATAAATCTGTATAAGAAGAAAAAAGCCAACATATAGAGTAGTAGCGATAAGAAAGGAGTAGAGATATGAAAAAGATAAAAAGAATTTTGAGATAACGTATTCACTTCCTTTTAGGCATTGATCAGAATTGAAAGCAGCAAGAACTCAGGGAATTTGGCATCCCTCCCCATCCTTCCCTTGCTTTTGCTCTGTGGCCTGGGGTCAGATTCTACACTCCTTGCCCTGAAGCTCCAGGTGGTTTATAGCTCCTGGCTAAGGAGGAGGAAAGTGACACTGCTTTTTATCTGACGTGGAATTTAGCTCACAACCTTGGTGCATTAGGCAAGCATGACCATATAACAGTGAGTGTGATGTTAAACCATCTCTCATCACCTTCCCTTCCTTCTCAGGCATGGTTGGGAGCTTCTACCTCTGGACTCCCCAGACCCTTTTCACATAGGGAATCCAAAATGTTCATGACCTTTTCTGATTCCTGCCCTTGGGGTGCTTGGGAACCAGACCCCATCAGTGTAGGAGAGATGACCACCCAGGAACTGCTTGCAGACAGCACAGGAAAGGGTCAGCACTGCTGGGCAAGGTGAGGTCTCCAGAGGATGCTCTCACTGGGGAAAAGGGTCTCATATGCAACCCGGCATATGGCTTCTGGTAGTACTTCTGTGATTGTCACGGCCATAAATTCTCATGGGGATAGGAAGCCGGACACATCAGGAGCTCTGGGCAGGGCTGGAGGGCTGGACAATGAGTCCTTTTCCCCACACCATCTGACATCGCTTGGTAATGACTGTGGGGTTAAATGGCTTTCAGGGTCTTTTCCAGGCTGTGTAGGAGATAGTTGATTAGCTGTCTGGCACAGATAAGGGGGAGGAGAGGGTCAGTATGTGTGCTAATGTTTGTCATCCTTGGCTTAAGAGGGCACTGCCCTGCCGGTCCAGAGGGAACCCAACAAGGGGGTTGCCCTGAGCTTCATCATGCGCCCAGTGAAGGCACCTTCTGGGACTTCTGCAAGAATACTGTGCTTCCACCAGTTGGCTTCCCAGGAAGCCCGAGAACAAGAAACAAGGACAGTGTTGAAGCTGGTGGAACAACAATGTCATTTCCATTTGAGACCCCCTAGGAGATTCCCACCATCCCTCTGTGCACCGGACCCTCTGCTGGTGGCCTAATGGGTCCCAGGCAGAGTCCCTAAAGTGTCCTGAGTTACAGGTTCCCAGCCTGAACCCCTTTGTCCTTTTGAAATGATGTGGGGTCATCACAGGAAAATCACAAGCAAATACTTAGTAGTGTTCTCCAAAAGAACCTGATTCAGAGAAAAGTCCAGATTCTTTCCCTGCTGATGCTGACGAAAGAAAAAAGTGACTGCATTTGAGAGAGATACCCAAAAAGTCCACAAAGGGAACCCAGAGAGGAACCCACAAATCCAGCCCAGACAGGGCTCAGGCAAGAGCAGCAGCAAAGTCCTGTCTTGAGGGGATTCTGAAATTGCTTTGGACACGGACCTGTGGAGGGGCAGGCAAGGAGAGTGTGGGGGTGGCCTGTGGGTCCTGCCCTAAAGAGATCACATTCTAGGCTTGGAAAGGAGACAGATGCATAGACAAGGAGCAGACCATCCCGCCAGTCTCCGGGGCTTGCTGTGCACTGAGGGCTGTCGGGATCCAGCATGCTGAAGACCTGCGGTCATGCAGTAGGAGCGTGCGTCTGGCCCGACCCTGCAGGGTGGGAACACAACCCAAGTGAGCAAAGCAACCAGGACAATCGTGGAGAGGAGGAAAGCAGGAGCATCTGAAGTTGCAGACAAGGTGCTCATGTGATCCCACCAGTCACCTGGCTGGGCTTGAGTCTCTCTGGATTTGCTGGCCTTGTCTTGGAGGCAACCAGCAGGGGGACAGCACGAGGCCACAGTACCGGCTGCACATGGCCACTGCTGCTGGGGCCAGGGATACTCAATTATCAGAGAAAGGAGGCTGTGCCCATAACCATATTCCAAATGAGTTTTGCTGTTTCTCTCTTGGATCCAGCTTAGAGCTGAGTTAAGCTCCAGAGAAGGGAATTGGGTCACCCATCTTGGTGGAGGACTCAGATTCATTCATTTATTATTCATCACTTATTCACTCAACAGTTATTGATTGAGTGTGTATGTGGTTCCCAGCCCTTTTCAAGGCACTGGGACTGCAGAGGTGAGTGATACGGTCTTGTACTAATCACAACAGTAGGGACGAATGTTGGCACGGCCTTTATTGCAGGCCAGTGCTGTCTTAATCGCCTTACTTATATCAGTTCATCGATTCCTTCAACAACCCTCTGAGGTGGACACTGTCATGATCCCAATTTTACCAAGAAGGAAACTAACACACAGAGAGTGTATTATGTGACTTGCCCAGGGTCACACAGGTGCAAACTGGTAGAACCAGGATTTGAATCCAGGCAGTCTGACTCCAGAATCCTCACTCTTTTTTTTTTTTTTTTTTTTTTTTTTGAGACAGAGTCTCACTCCATTGCCCCGACTGGGGCACAGTGGCACGATCTCTGCTTACTGAAACCTGTGCTTCCTGGGCTCAAGTAATCCTCTTGCTTCAGCCTCCTGAGTAGGTGGGGTTACAGGCATGCGCCACCATGCCCGCCTAATTTTTTGTATTTTTAGTAGAGGTGGGGTTTGGCCATGTTGCCCAGGCTGGTCTCGAAATCCTGAGCTCAGATGATCTGCCCACCTCGGCCTCCCAAAGTGCTGGGGTTACAGGCGTGAGCCACTGACCCTGGCTAGATTCCTTATTCTTAACGACTTTGCAACACTGACATAACTTGAGCAGATGGCCAAGATGACGTCAGATAACCATAATTCTTAGAAGAAAATAAAAAGGAGTGCTGTAATGGTGACTGGGGTTGGAGCAACCTTAGCTTCAGTGGTCAGGCAGGGACTTGGGTGGCGGGGGGAATGGTGACATACAATCTAAGACCTGGCAGGGGAAGAGGATCATATTAGTGCTCAATCTCTGTGGACCCCCCCGGTGTGCTAGAACACAGCTTATGACCTCTTACGGAGGACCTTTTGTCTATGATCAAGCACCCCAACTCACCCAGAGTCTCTGGAGTCAGCCCGAGCCAATGTTCTTCAGTGGGGAGTATGCAGACATGGACCTGGAGACAGGCTCGGGGAGGTAGGGGCTGAGCCCCCCAGTGGCAGAATGCTGAGAACCTCAAGCACTGGGCCTGCTGGTTTCCATACAGGCACTCAACACACACTCACACATGCACAACAATACCCACAAACAGCCCCAAGCCCATGTGTACACAATTCCCCCCTCAAGGTCTCACGCATCCAGTGCCTCATGTGCTCTGAAGCTCCTCAGAGCTGTCCAAACCCCAGACCCCCTCCCTAAAGTCACAGGAAGCAGTGAGACCCTGGAAATAGGAAGATTTGGGTCTGCAGTTGGTTTTCACTACTGGGGCACTGGTCCGTTGAGGGAGATCGTTTGGGGTCTGACACTATAGAGTTAAACAGCACCCCCTTATAGGGGGTGCTATAAGGAATGGGAAATGGGAAAATGCTGGCTTCTAGGCTCCAGGGTCACCCTGTATGGTGAGAGGCAGGCAAAAAGCCACTGTGATATCTGTATTTCTTGGGGCAGTGGTTTCAAAACTGGCCAGACATCCGGAACACCTGAGAAACCCATGAAGATGACAGATTTCTAAGGTTTTCACTCACTGGGTCCAGAATGATGCCAAGAGCCTATGATTTTGTCAAGCATGCCAGTCAATTCTGCTGGTCACTACTACTTAGAAGAGATGTGCAAGGTGGCACAAGCACAAGTCAGGGTAGGGCAGGCTGGGCTGTGGGTTGGCAATGGCTAGCCTTGCCCAAGGCATTTGCTTGGTTAATGAATGGCTGCTTGCACCCCACTGCTTTGAAACATGCACTTGTGTTTCCTGGACAAACCACAGGTTCATAGTTGGGGACACTGTCTACTCCCCACACAGTGGCCACCAGGGTTGTGAGCACCCTTTCCCAGATGGCCCACTGCCCTGATCTCCTCCCCTCTTCCCAGCAGCACATCAGCCACTCAGGGTTACCAGGACAACATGGCTTTACAAAATCCACTTCCCGGCACCTCCAGCCCAGGCCCTCTGATAACATCCAATCCCTTTTCAGTTAATGGAAAAACTCTGAGCTTTGGCAGGCTCAAAAGCACAGATCAGTTACATAATGACAAGCAAACAGCCTTCTAGGTCAGAGGCTCTGCTGTGACACAGAGGGCAAGTCCAGGGACTGACTGTGACCCCTGGCACTGGTCCCTCTCTGACAGCCACAGAGAAGGGAGGTTGGCTGGCACCAGCAGGAAGAAGATTTGACAGATGTGAACACTGGGCCCTCAGCTGGTACCCCAAGCCCCTATCTTCTGGCTTGGACATGGCTAAAGTGAAGCAGCAGAGCTGTAGGACTCTGAGGAAACAGTGTCCTGCAGGCACAAGGCCCTACAATTCCAGGATTCAGACCCAGGCAGGAGCCTGGGCCTCGAGTGTCACAGGCTTTGGTAGCCTCCTTCATTCAAACACAGGAGGGAAATTGTGATTATACTTGCTGTGCCTCTACTTCTGTAGACATAATTTAAATCCGAAGTTCCCATCTTGAGGCCAAGGTATATTTGTCATTCTAATTTACCCAGACTCTTCTGTAGAATTCAGAAATAGCTGATAAATATTTATCCCACAATACTTTGGACAGAATTGCCAGGCAACAAAAACTGAAAACAGGGCCGGGCACAGTGGCTCATACCTGTAATCCTAACACTTTGGGAGGCCAAGGTGGGGGGATCTCCTGGGCTCAGGAGTTCGAGACCAGCCTGGACAACATGGTGAAACCTCATCTCTACAAAATACTAAAAACTAGCTGGGCATGATGGTGCATGCCTGTAATCCCAGCTCCTCAGGAGGCTGAGGTGGGAGGATCGTTTGAGTCCAGGAAGTCAAGGTTGCGGTGAGCTGTGATCATGCGACAGCACTTCAACCTGGGTGACGGAGTAAGATCCTGTCTTGAAACAAAACAAAACAAACAACAACACACACACACACACACACACACACACAATACAACTGAAAACAGTTCTCAGATCCTGCTGCTTTGCTCCTGAATTGGCTCCTACAGTCTGGGTTTGTGTGTGACAATTGATTCATTAAGTTTTAGAAGAAAGAAGTCTTTAGTACCTATTTATAGACAGGGAAATTGAGGCCCAGGAAACTGACATGCTGCTCAGTACATTAGTCACAGAGCTAACCTGAAATCCCTGTCTCCTGTTCCCAAAATCTGAACTTCCCACCCGCCAAGCCGTCTGTCCTTCAGTCCTAACATAGTGCACAGAGACCCGGGCCGTATTCTTCCCTGGGCATGGCCCAGAGCCCGAGCCCAGGCTGCACAGAGTTCTGAACACCAGCTTCCCTTCCGGGAGTGCTCTGAGCATGGCCTTCAGGTTTTTACTCCACGCAAGAGGCAGCAAAAGAAGACTGCAGCTAGGAGATGTCTTTCAACTCCGTGGTCCAAAAACCAACGTGAGAAATGAATGGCAGAGACATCTACTCCATTAGAACAAACGGCAGGGCTCAAGAGGTTGCTCACAGCCATCCCCACTCCTGCAATCTCAGGGGAATGAGCTGCCTGGGGCCCCTCAGGCCTGTCTGTGGAGTGCGTGGCTTCATTGGGTTCCCTGTGCAAGAGATATCAACCATTGTCTATTCCTTAGTAAAGGAAGCTGCCTGTCCTCAGTCCTTCAGACAGAGAAAGAGGGAGCGAGAAGGGAAGGAGAGAAGTAGGGAAGGGAGAAAGGGAGGAAGAAAGGAAGGGAGGAAGGGAGGGAGAAAGGAAGGGAGGAAGGAGGGGAAGGAGGGAGGGAGGAAGGAAGAAAGGGAAGGAGGAAGGAAGGATGGGTAGGAGGGAGGGAGACTGTTTGGAGGGTCATCTTAAATCCAAAATGTTCCTCTTGTCCCAGGTCCTGGAAGGCCTGGATGAACTGAAGTTTCTATCTTTGGACTTTCATGAGAATCCTGTATCTTTTTTAAAAATTGTTTTTCTTGGCATCTTTCTTACAGAAAAAGAAACCTGTATCTTCAGATTAACTCCGCCTTCTCCCCAGCTAACACACATCAGGCTTCCATTGCTTGCAGATAAAAACTGAGAAATGAATACAGACAGGCAGTCTGTCTCAATTCCAGACTGAAGGAAGAATAACGTGGCTGCAGATACATTTAGAGAAAGGAGCTCGAAAGAGATGGTCAGGTGCTGGATCAGGGAGAGAACAAAGCCTGACCCATCCGGAAGCACTGACCATGGCAATCTTCCTTACTATCAAATAGAAATAGGAACCTTCATGCCCTGCCAGGTGAGCCGAGAGAAGAGAGAATCAGCAAGGAACCTCAAAGTGCCAGGGGGCAGGAGAGGAGGCTTATGAGCTGGGGAGGAGGACAGGGCATTGGTGGCATAAAAAGCTCTTAGAGCAGGAACATGAGGCTGTAGTGATTGAGAGAGAGAGAGGAGGAAAAGAGCCCCGTAGAAGGAACTAAGAGAAGTAGTCTGAAAGGAGGATGGAAGAATTGGAGCTTGCCCTGCAAGATTTTTTGCATTTCCCTGACTGAGGGGCAATCATTGCATGCTGGAAAACCACCCCTGTGGAGTACATAACTGCATGTTTTACAGTTTCATGGCTGAAGATATTGTCCTTTATGCCCAGTGTGGAAAAGGAGGTATTCATCTCAGCACTGACCATGACAACCCTCCTTAGCATAACATAGGAAGAACGATATAACCATCACCGGCCAGTTTTCTCATTTTCATCTTGGCTGTGAGAACATTCAGGTGTAACATTAATGCTTGGTTCTGGTCATTCTTTTGTTCTGGGTCACTGTATATGTGTGTCTTTTCTCCCTCTAAAAAGTTTCTGGTCCTTCTTTTCTCTATTTGCCATAAACTGTGGCTTCATAAGTGCTTCTAAAGCTTAATCAATTTCCTGTTCCCTCGGTAAGCAGTCTGGATTGCACTGGAAGCAAGTAATTATTTTGCTCGACATCACAAAAATACTCCTCTCATTGACCCCAATTGTGTCAATATACCCTATATATTTGGAATTGAAAATTTAGTGATATGGCTGTCTATGTAGGCCAGAGGCCAAGGACACAGGTCCTTCCACCCTCACCCTGATGGTCCCAATGCCCTTGGCACGTCCCAGCCCTGCCCAGATAGTCCCACAGAAGAAGGACTCCTGGGAGAAAGCGTGCTTGACATTCAGTCCCTGGGTTCCTACCCATGCGTCCCTGTGTAATTTTTTGATGCACCCATTTGACAAATATTCATCAAGCGCTTACCAACCATGAGGTGATTTTCCCGGTAGTTCAGATACAAAGAGAAGTAAAATAGAAAACTAAGATTAACTAAAACTGTTCACAGAGTTAAAGTGGCCCTTAGCCTATTTATGAAATATTTTCCCATCTCATTGTGTGATAATGGGCCCATTGACCTATAATGGGAAGAGGATGTTACAGGGAAAGGAGGGACTGCTGGGCAGGTGGGGGACTGGAGTAGGAGTTGGGGCTAAGACTCATGAGACTCAGGAGGTCTGCGGAGAAGGGCACACCCTGCGTGACAATTTGCCTCCTCACACGCAGCTGACACACCTCAACATCGAGTCAGCCTCCTAAAATGATGCAGGAGGAAAAGCTGTTCTTTGGCTTTAAGGTCACCCTAGTGACTAAAGGGTGGCACGGCTACGTGGGCATGATGAAAGGATTCCTAGGACTAACAACTGTTGCCCACGCAGGAGATTGCCAGGTGTTACAGTCAGGCAGTGAGAGGTTGTCTGGCGCAGCTCATGAACAACTAGAAACAATACCTGTGTCCTAGAGAGGTCTGGGCTTGCCATGGAAGGAGTTTAGGCATCCAGTAGTGGCGACTCTTGGAGAAAAGGAACAAGATCTCTCAGTGGCTGGAATCTACAGCCTACTCTGACCCAGGTGTGGCCCCACTGGGTCTTTCTAGCGGGCTTCAGTGTCTTCACCATGAAATGAGAGGGTCAGACGTGGCCCTTTCCAGGGTGGACATCGACCCAGCGCTGTGCTCCTAGTGGGATGGGGGTGTCCTTTGCCATGTGCTGAACCAGAACCCTTGTGCCCCACAGCCAGCCTCTTCTTCTGTTCTCACCCCACAATCAAATATATCCCCTTCATTTTCCTCCCATCCACATGAAGGAAGGACTCAACACAGGGCAGAAGAAAACCAGCATTGAATTCTCTTCCAAAGCAGCAGAGAGAGCAATAGGGAGCCAAGAAGGGGGTTGAGGAACGTGCCTCTTCAGGCAGGAAACTCACAGACGGCGATGAAGGAGAACGTGCAGGAGATGTCATTCCAGAGCCCATTGCTCAGGAGAATCACACAGTCCTCCCCTGAACCGTGGTCATTTGGCTCATCCTTCTTCCAGTTGCTGTAGGTCAGCCTCCCGCCCGTCACGTACATGAACTGGCCTTCGGTTGCCTCATCTGTGATGCCCAGGAAGGCAGTGTCTTTGGCCACATCCTGGATGGCCTTATTCTCCTCGGCATTCTTGGGGGCAGCCACTGTGGCCTGGAGCCCAGCACACAGAGCCTTCACTTCGGAGAAAGGCATCCGCTCACCGTTGGTCACGAAGAGCTTCTTCCCAGACATTTTCCCCAAGGAGAAGGCTTGCACTGAAACCACAAATGGTGAGTGAGGCTGACTGGGTTTGGAGCCCAGCCCAGGACAGTAGGCAAGTAGTCTGAGTCGCCTGGGAAGTCAGATCTCTGAAAAATTGCCCTGTGCCCAGCAGCTCAGTCCAGAGCCTGGTCAGGAAGCAGACCTCAGCTGCAAAGCCTGGGAAGGGGCGTCCAGACCCCTGCAGACAGCCCAGGCTCCCCTGGGATATCCCACCTTGAAAAAGCATCTGCTAAAACCTGCCTTGGCACAGGTGCACATAGGGAGACAGTCTTGGGCCCCACTGCAGGCTTGGGCACCAGGATAAGGAAGAGGCAGGGACAGACATCAGAGTACAGTAGATAACAAGGAAGGAGCACAGACTTTGGAGAGGACAGACCTCCATTCAAACCCTCCCCTGCCACTTCCCAGCTGTGTGACCTGAAATGAGTCACCAACAAACACTTCCTGCACCTCGGTTTCCTCACCTGTCAATAAAGCAAGTTCAACAACCACAGCTGAGGTTGCTGAGAGGATTGAATGGAACCATCTTATGGGAAAATGCCACCCAGCACAGGCCCTGGTGTAGAACAAGTGTTCATGAATTAGTTCCCCTCCCACCTCCTCCAAACCTAGAGTGCGCTGAAGAAAAGAGTGAGAGCCAAGAACACGTTATGGGCAGAGAGAAAGCTCACGCTTCTTCATGTGGTTCAGTTCTGCTCTCAGGCTCTGTAGCTGTCTCTCTAAGTTGGCCAGCTTAGCCTCAGCAACTGCAAAGCAACAGGGAGAAGGTATTTATGGAGACGACCTTAAGTTGGAGAGTGGAGCATTTTGAAAAAAACAAAGTGGCTTACTAAGAAGAACGCTTATTTGAGGAAAATAAGAAAGCAAAAGAAATAAAAGGGGGAAAATGACTACATTCCTGCTTCCCAGCTATACCTCTGCATCCCTTCACAACCCGGAACTTCAGGCCTGGACCTCTGTCTCCACATACAGCTTGCATATTGTCATATTGTAAGAATTCATAAGCAAATACTCAACTCATTACTCCTCTTTCTGAAAACATTTCTTTGTCATTCATTTTCATTTCTCATTCCAGATACACTTTTTAATACCTTTATTATTTTGACAGACTGGTAGACAAATATGAATAAGTAGGTTATCATTGTTCTTTTGTTCTTATTGAATTTGCTCCATTTTTCTCTGAACTAAGTTGCTGTGATGTTCCCCTTCACCCAGGGTTCGAAAAAGGCAGAATGTTTTCATGCCACTCTTGTGACAATGGACATAAACCCAATCCCCTAAAGGGCCTGTTTCCTCCCTGGCACCCTGGAGGTGCACACTGGACTGTTTCCACTGAAGAAAAGCCAGGGCCCATCTGCTAAGGGGCCTGACGAGGGAATGGCCCTACATGGCTTGAATGTCTGCATCTGGGCACCTATGGGAGTCCCCTCAGGCCCCAAGTAAAGCTGAGAGGACTGGGGGCACTGGGCCAGGATGCAAAGTTGTGCATCTTCCCATGAGGCAGCAGGAGAAGGGGACCTCCCAGCTGGCCCTCCAGCTCCTCAGGCCCGGGACCCCCAGGCCACAATGCTAAGGTATGCCCCTTACCTGAATTGTCCCCATGATCTCCTTTTTGTCCCCTTGGTCCTGGAATTCCAGGAGTCCCGGTGTTTCCTGGGGGCCCCGACTTCCCAGGAGGGCCCTGCAAACCTCTGAGCCCTTGACCTGTTGCAAGACAAAGGGAAGATGACCCAGTGACTGTCATTCTTTTTTTTTTTTCCAGAAAGCTCAATACTCCATTCATATTTACCCCCGGAACAGCCAGTGAGCTAGCGATGTAACCCAAAAAAAGAAAGACCCTCCTGCATCCCAGTGGAAGGCCTGCACCAAGCCCAGCTCCCCAAGCAGGTGGGACACCCCTTTCTGTAGGGACAACCACACACCCCCAGTTCTTGTGTGGAAATATGGGATCCCGGACAGTCAGCAAGCAGCTTTGTTTTGGAGACAATGGTATTTTACAGGGATTGTTCTGGTGTAGCTTGGGTCCTGATGAAAGGGGAACCTTAAGCTGGGTGCAGTGGCTCACGCCTATAATCCCAGCACTTTGGGAGGCTGAGGTGGGTGGATCACGAGGTCAGGAGATCAAGACCATCCTGGCTAACACGGTGAAACCCCGTCTCTACTAAACATATATAAAAAATTAGCCCAGCGTGGTGGCGGGTGCCTGTAGTCCCAGCTACTCGGGAGGCTGAGGCAGGAGAATGGCGTGAACCCGGGAGGTGGAGGTTGCAGTGAGCGGAGATTGCGCCACTGCACTCCAGCCTGGACGACAGAGCGAGACTCCATCTCAAAACAACAACAAGAACAACAACAACAACAAAAGGGGAGCCTCCCCAAGTCTGTGCTTTAACCCTTGTGTGGCAGGCTCAAGCACAGATTTGCTTGAACACCTGCTGGAGGTGGAGATTTAGGAAGCCACAGAAACCTGTCCCAGACCTGGCTCTCCCTTTTCCCCCTTGGGTCCATCTCGCCCATCTCTGCCTGGGGTGCCATTGGTGACGGGGATGCCACAGGTAATCACGGAGCAGGTCTTCTGGGCATCCTCACAGGCTTTTGTTTCGGAGCAGGAAGCTGTCACCACAGACAGGAGAAGGACAGGGAATGATGGAAACAGGAACATGGTCCTTACCTTGAAGTGAAGAAAGTGAAGGAAGGGAATTTCATCCCATCTGATTTAAATAGCATTTGCTACCCACTGTGGTGTGCTGGACCCCGTGCTGGGCACAGTGGACACAGAGGGGACCATCACAACCCCTGGCTCTGAATGACTTTCAGGCTACTAGGGAGATGGGTGGGTAAAAAATGTGAGAGTTAGATCAGTGCCAAAACAAAGGCAGATGCAAGATGAACACGAGCCCATTCTCCCTGGGGTCCCAGAGCTCCTGCCAGCACAAATCTTAACAGGTAGGCACCTCCTACTTGACAGCCCACAGGGCTCGAGGATTATCCATGAGCCCTGTGTCCAGTGTCCAGACAAAGGTGAAGAGAGCTCATTGCCTGTGTAAGCTTTGGCCCCTGGATTGCTCGGATTTCTTTCTAAAGTGCTAAAGGAGCCATGGTTTCCTTCTTCCTTTCCTATGGAAGGAAAGAGCTGTACTCAGACTGGGGCAGGAGACCTGAGGTCCCACAAGGTCCATCTCTTGGCTGGACTTGGTTGATGATATCCACTCTCTCACTTCCTATAAAACTTCTGATTGACATGGTGGGGCTCCAGCTGTCCTCAGAGCAGCCCCTGTTTCCCCAGCTGCTTCTTGACCATCTTGCATAATGTCTATTTTGTGACAGGCACTTGCTGTGGGATTGGGACCTAGAGTGCCCTGAGGCAGGATTCTGACCTTCAAAATGGGAACTTTTTTGGTGATTGATCCTGTGCAGATGAGACTTCTCTTGGTTTGAGATCTTCCACTGAGAGGCCATTTCACCACCAGGCTCTGAAATTTCTGCTCAGCCTGAGTCTGGAGGGATTCAGCTCCTGCTCCCCATCATGGAGGTTGCCCAGATGCCCCCCAAGCTCTGTGCCCCTACCCAGCCATCAGAGTCTCTTCGAGCCTTTGTCCAGGTTGGCCTGTCCTCCAGGACGCTTGGCAGCCGTGGGACCCCATGGGACTCTCCCTCTGCTCTGCTCCAGCCTCAAATCCCAATGTTCTGACTCTTGCTGCCCAACACTGCATCTGCCTTTGCTATCCCAGCCACAGTCCCTTAACCCTTCCCTTCCTCCAGGACACAGTGAGAGATGCCCAGTTGGAAGGGAACTTTTGTGGTCATGTCCTTCTTCAACTTTCCTCTTTCTATCATTCTTGTCTTTTTTTAAAAATCTCTCCTGTTGGTGCTGAATTGGCACTGGATGCCACAGTCAAGGCTTGTACCTGTCACTGGCGTGCACATACCACTTCTATTCTTCACTTTGGCAAAGACCACCCTTTAGTTTGCTGATGGCCAAGTGGATACAGGAAACTCCCAGTTGCTTGGGCCAGAGAGAAAGAGAGGCCCCAGGTGGATCTGATGACCACCCCAAACCCCTACCTCACCAGGATTCAGTCAAGAAGCCAGTCTCTTGGCCCAGGCCCCTACTTCTTTCCTCCAGAAATGACTTACTAGGGCTTCCTCGGAGCCTGGAGTTAGTGGCAGGGAAGCTGGTCCTCCAGCCCAGGCCTCTGACAGGTGCCTCAGCGACGTCCAATCCAATCAGTGTGGTGACCAGGGACAGCGCTGGATTGGCCTTCAACCCCAGATTAATAATCAACCATCCCTAGAACTACTGTGTCCTGGGCAGCTCTCCAGGGCTGCTGGCAGGGTCTCTAGCACAGCACTGGGCAGCTCTCTACATTAGTGCCCTAACCACCGCCCCCCCTCCCCACTACCTCCTCGCAGGCATCCATCTCTATGACTCAGTGCCTCTGAGCTTCCAGAGTCACAGGTTCCCAGGGTAGTTTTCTTCAGATATTTATTTTCAGAAGAAGAATGCATAGATTTTCCACCAGACAAATGCATGCACACACACATACACACACATGCACACAAACACCCACATGTGTACACACCTTTGTATCAGTTGATTGAACTACTTCCATTTGTATTTTGTTTATTGTAGGGCTAGAGTGGAAAGACTAAACACCCCTAGCACTGAGTCACCTCCTTCCTCTCTTCTCATTTAGAATGTTTGTCAAATGTCTTCTTTGGGCATCTAGGTACACAGGGCCAGGCACAAAGGGAAGGGGTATTTGCAGCTGACTTCAATCCAAAGCCGAATGTGGGTGTTGGCGCTCGCTGCTCCCTCTGTCCAGATATCTTCTTATATCTTTGCTTACTGGTGGCATATTGATTGACCACCAACCACCCCCCATCCCTGTAGAATGAGAAGCTCATGAGAACAGGGGTCTTGTTCCCTAGCTGTTGTTTCTCCACCGAGAAGAGTGCCTGGAAACAGAATCAATGCTCAATAAACACTTGTGGAACAAATGAATCCTCCAGCAGTGTGTCCTCAAATCAGCCCTCTTCTCTCTGACTGGAGCTACCATCTGTGCCCCCTTTACCAGTGACCTCACTTTTCTAGGGCAGGAGCTGTACTCAGTTCACATCTCTGTCCCCAGGGTGCAATCCAGGGCTGGGCACAGAGGAGGATTTGGTACAAGGATGAAGAGAGAGGCAGAGACTTAGACCATCTGTGCTCATCCAGGCCTGAATTTCCAGAAGTGTCCAGTTCTTGTCACCAGAGGCTGGTCAAGCGTTCAGGTCCCAGATGTGAGCTTTAATGTTTGCCTTCCTCCAAACTCACACCCAGTCTTTGAAACGCTTCATGTCACCAAATAACTTCAGAGGTTTGTTTTTCCCAGATGGGGAGTGAGGTGGGTCACTTCCCTGTAACTCTGCCTGGTGATGGGGATTTTGGTTTCTCAAGGGTCCTCACCCTGTGTAGTCATGTCATCAGGCCCCATCCAGTGGCCCTCTGGTTCCCATTCAGGGGGCCTGCCACGCACCAAGGGGGGCCCCCAAGGTAAAGAAGATCACTCTCAGAGCTGGATTTCCTGATGCCATTGACACAATGTTGAAGGGCCCATAGGCCCAGAAGACAAAGGACTTTCAATTCACACAGAAAATAGGCAGATCTCCCAGGAAGGTGGGAAAGTGGAACTGACAGATTTGCATTGAGCCGGGATCCTAACTGTGCTGCAGACTTAGAGAAAGGGTGGTTCTGAGTAGACAGAGGGTAGGCAGGAGGTAAATACACCTAGGAGCAAAGAAACCTGAGAAAACCTGGATTCTGGAGGGGATGAGTTTCTCCCCCAAGGATGTATACCCATAGGTCTGTCCTCTCATAGACTCAGAGGTGAATTTATGCTGCTCTTATGACTATTACTGAATTTTGTTATTTATGTCAAGATGAAAAATTGTGTTTCCAGTGTCTCAGCGCAGCATGATCTCCTGCATTGTGGAGACATAAACTCAGTGGAGAACCACACCCACAGCCCAGGCACCTCAGTGGTGTCTCAGATGGAGGCCAGGCAGATTTGAGTTCATGATGGGACAATTATCAAATACAGTAGGGGATAAGCAGAGTGAGAGCTGATAGAAATGACAAGCCTCAGAAATAGCCCTCCAAGGAGTGTGGACCCTACATGACAGATAAATTAATATGCACTTCAAAAGAGGGTATAATGAAGGAATAAATGAGAATTATGTAATTAAATTAACAGACTAGAATTAAAAATACTATAGAGCTAATAAAATTGAATACTGGTTCTTTGTCAGAGACATAAACTTAGCAAATATGGTTGTGGTCATTTGGGTTGTTTCCGCCTTGTTGTAAAATTGCATCTCAGGCTCTTTGCCATAGGACTTCGTAAAGGCTCCCACTAGAGTGTGAGAAGTAAATACTCTAGTCCCTTTGCTGTTTGGTGTGGCCATGTGACCATGAGCTACAACGAAGCTTTACGTGTGCTTACAGGTTTGACATGGCTTTTGTGTTTCTTTCCCAATCATGGGTAGTGTATATCCTGGAAAGTTACATGGAACAGACATGAACTCATCTGAAAGTCTGGAGTCCAGCTGACTGCTGCTGAGTCCAGGCTCGCTCAGCTGAAACCAGCCAAAGCTCAACAAACTGGAAGATACAGAGCAGGAAATAAAAACGTTTATTGTTGCAAGGCCTCAGAGGGAGATTTACTATTGTGTTAGCTGACTGATACAATATCAATGATTAATAGAAAAGGTATAAGAAATTAACAAATCAGGAAGGAAAAGGGATTATTATACTAATATAGATAGTACTAACATTATAAAATTATACCATCTACAGTAGATTTTATAGCAATATATTAGAAAACTAGTTAAAATACATAATATTATAAGAAAGTTTATAATTGCTTACTTTGGCCCTAGAAGTGTTAGAATAATGAGTATATTATTGTATCACATAAAATATTAAAATGGAAGTCAAAAATTATCAACCATTTCTCCATCAACAAAATGGTTTTAAGGTGAGTTGTAGCAAATCTTCAGAGAAGAGATAATTTCTCTGTTATAGAAATGGTTTGCGTCTACAGCTACTTAACTAACACAATTAGCCGAATATGTAACACAGAATGCATAAGGACAGAAAAAGAGAAAGGAACTCTCAGCCAACCTAATCTGTAAGTACAGATGCAAAAATACAATGTAAAAAATAGCTATTAAGACCAGCAATGTATTTATGGTTAATAGAAGTCTCTGGAATCTGATTTCCTACATTCATTAGCCCATGAATTAACTGCATAATATTTGGTAAATCACTTTGACCTCTATATGCCTCAATATTCTTATTTGTAAATTTGAAAGAATGATAGCATCTATAAAATAGGGTTAATGAGGATTACATGAGTTAATACTAGTGCCCGGTCCATAGTCTGTGTAATGAGTGTATCAAGCATCAGACCAAGCAGGGTGTATCAGAGGAATGCAAGGATGGTTCAACATCAAAAAATAATGTAAATCACTAATTTAATAAAGAACAGGTTTCATTAAGAACCTAAATTTATATCTCTCAGATCTTGGAACTTGGAGTTCTTTTGTTCTCAAAACTAATATGTAGTCTCAAAACTCTTTTGTCATTGACAGGCATTTAGGTTGATTCCATGTCCTTGCTATTGTGAGTAGTGCTGCAATGAACATTCACATGCATGTGTCTTTAAGGTAGAATGATTTGTATTCCTCTGGGTATATACCCAGTAATGAGATTGCTGAGTCAAATAGTATTTTTCATTCTTTTTTTTTTTTTACATTTTGTAAGTATAATTCATAAATAAATACTTCATAATTTCTGGTTTGATCCCCCAGAAAGATACAATAATTCTAAATATGTATGTACTTACAAATATGGTCTCAAAACATATAAAGAAACAATTGACAGAATTATAAGAAAAAGCAGACAAATCCACAATCATGTGGAAGATTTTCATACAACTTTCTTATTAACTGATACACCAAGCTGACACAAAAATCAGTAGATGATAAAATATTGAATGATACACTAAAAAACCTGAATTACTTGACATACATGGAACACTGCACCCCAAAATTCAAGGGTAGATACTATTTTTATGAAACATTAATAAAAATTGAGCATATGCTGGGATATTAAAGCAAGTTTCAACAAATTTCAAAAAACGTTCCCTTACCACAGAACAATCATTCTGTATATCAATGGTAAAAGAATACTTTGAAAATCTCTATATATTTAAGAGGAAAATTAAGAAGTATGCTTCCAAATAACCTGTAGGCCAAAAAAAGCCATTCTAATAGAAATTAGAAAATAATGTAACTGAATAATCATGAATAATTAAGTATCAAAACACATAAGATCAACTAGAGCTGCACTTGGAGGAAAATTTACAGCCTTTCTACATTTTAGAAAAGAAGAATGCTGAAAATCATTAATCTAATACCCATTTTAAAATGTTAGAAAAATAAGGCAAGTTAAGCCCAAAGAAAACAGAAGAAAATAATGAAGAGCATGCAGCCATAAAAAATAACCAAATCATGTCCTTAGCAGCAACATGGATGTAGCTGGAGGCCATTATCCTAAGCAAATTAAGGCAGAGATAGAAAACCAAATACTGCATGTTCTCACCCAGAAATGGGAACTAAACACTGGACTCACATGGACAAGAAGATAGGAGCAATAAACACTGTGGATTCCAAAAGCGGGGAAGGAGGGAGGAATGCAAGGGCTGAAGAACCACCTATTGAGTATTATGTTTATTTCCTGGGTGATGGGATCACTAGGAGCCCCAACCTCAGCATCATGCAATATACCTGTGTAACAAACCTGCACATGTACTTCCTGAATCTGAATTAATAATAATAAGCAGAAATTAATGAAATAAAATAAAATGCAACAGAAGGGACAAACCCACAAGTTTGTTCTTAGAAAAGACCAAAAGAATGGATACGTTTTGATGAGATTGATAAAAAGGAAAAAAGAGAAGTCACAAATAACCAATATCAGGAATGATGAGGAGTCTAACACTACATATCCTATAGACTTAAAGATCATAAAATGATAATACAGATAACTTTATGCCAGTAAATTTGAAAATGTATAGGAACTGGATAAACTAGAAAAATGTCAATTCCAAAACTTACACAAGAAGATGTACAAAAATCTAAATAGTTTTCTATATAGATTTATAAATTCAATCTATAATTATGTCTTCATCAGTGAATTTTACAAATAATTTAAGAAATTGTTTTAATCTCACAAAAAATCCTCCAGAAAATAGAAAAAAATTAAAAAATTTTTATTTTTTGAAACCAAAATGATCTCAATACAAAAATGTGACAAGGAAAATACAAAGAAGGAATATCACAGGTCAGTCTCACTCATAATGCAAAAATCCTATGATGCACATAGATAAAAATTTCCTGAGCAAATTATTTGTTTTTTTTGCATATATTTCTCAATTATACTTTAAGTTCTGGGGTACATGTGCAGATCATGCAGATTTGTTACATAGGTATACACGGGCCATTGTGGTTTGCTGCACCCATCAACTCATCATCTACATTAGGTATTTTTCCTGATGCTATCCCTCCCATAGCCCCCAACCCCTGACAGGTCCCAGTGTGTGATGTTCCCCTCCCTTTGTCCATGTGTTCTCATTGTTCAGCTCCAACTTATGAGTGAGAACATGCATTGTTTGGTTTTCTGTTCTTGTGTTAGCTTGCTGAGAATGATGGTTTCCAGCTTCATCCATGTCCCTGCAAGGGACAGGAACTTATCCTTTTTTATGGCTGCATAGTATTCCATGGTGCATATGTGCCACATTTCTAAATCCAGTCTATTATTGATGGTCATTTGGGTTGGTTCCAAGTCTTTGCTATTGTGAACAGTGCTGCAATAAACATACGTATACATGTGTCTTTATAGTAGAATGATTTATGTACATTTCAGTATGTACCCAGTAACGGGATTGCTGGGTCAAATGGTATTTCTGGTTCTAGATCCTTGAGGAATCACCACACTGTCTTCCACAATGGTTGAACTGATTTACACTCCCACCAACAGTGTAAAAGTTTTCCTATTTCTCCACATCCTCTCCAGCATCTCTTGTTTTCTGACTTTTAATGATCACCATTCTAACTGGTGTAAGATGGTATATCATCGTGGTTTTGATATGCATTTCTCTAATGACCAGTGATGATGAGCTTTTTTTCGTATGTTTTTTGGCTGCAGGAACTGCCACACTGTTTTTCACAATAGTTGAACTAATTTACACTCTAACCAACAGTGTATAAACATTTTCTTTCCTCTGCAACCTCACCAGCAATTGTTATTTTTTGACCTTTTAATAATAGCTGTTCTGACTGGTGTGAGATGTTATCTCATTGTGGTTTTGATTTATATTTTTAATAATAAGTGATATCAAGATTTTTTTGTATGCTTATTGGTTGCGTGTATGTCTTATTTTGAAAAGTGTCTGTTCATGTTCTTTGTTCAGTTTTTAATGCTTTTTTCTTGCTTAAGTTTTTATAGATGCTGAATATTAGACCTTTGTCACATGCATAGCTTGCAAATATTTTCTCCCATTCTGTATGTTGTTTGTTTACTCTGTTGATAGTTTCTTTTGCTGTGCAGAAGCTGTTAAGTTTAATTTGATCCCGTTTGTCAATTTTTGCTTTCATTGCGTTGCTTTTGCTGTGTTTGCCATGAAATCTTTGCCTGTTCCTATGTCCAGAATGATATTGCCTAAGTTGTCTTCCAGGGTTTTCATAGTTTTGGGTTTTACATTTGAGTCTTTAATCCATCTTGAGCTGATTTTTGTATGTGGTATAAAAAAGGGGTCCAGTTTCAATCTTCTGCATATGTCAGCACCATTTACTGAATAGGAAGTCTTTTCCTCATTGCTGGTTTGTTTTTGTCTTAGTTTTGTTGAGAATCAGATGGTTGTAGTAGTGCAGCCTTATTTCTGGGCTCTCTATTCCATTGCCTTGGTCTATGGGTCTGTTTTTGTACTAGTACCATGCTGTTTTGGTTACTGAAGCCCTGTGGTATAGGCTGAGGTTTGGGTAACGTGATGCTTCCAGCTTTGTTTGGTTCCAATGAATTTTAAAATAGTGTTTTACAGTTGTGTGAAGAATGTCATTGGTAGTTTGATGTGAATAGCATTAGATCTGTAAAATGCTTTGGGCAGTATGGCTATTTTAATGGTACTGATTCTTTCTACCCAGAGCAGGGATGTTTTTTCATTTGTTGGTGTCATTTGTGATTTATTTGAGCAGTGTTTTGTAATTCTCATTGTAGAGATCTTTCACTTCCTCGGTTAGCTGTATTGCTAGGTATTTTATTCTTTTTGTGGCAATTGTGAACGGGATCACATTCCTTATTTGACTTTTGGCTTGTCTTTTGTTGGTGTATATAGGAATGCTAGGGATTTTTTATGTTGATTTTGTATCTTGAAATTTTGCTGAAGTTGTTTTCAGCTGAAGAAGCTTTTGGGCCAGGATTATAGGGTTTTCTAGACATAAAATTATATTACAAAAACTCAATGAAAAATTTCAATGAGTCTTTTCAAAAATTTATAGGTTCTCCCGGCCCCTATAAAAAGGGAATATAAACATATAAATGGCATAAAGAGATATACAAAATTTCTACTGTTTGTAAATAGAAACATATACTTATAAAATGTAACAGAATCAGTTATACTAGAAGTACTGTGGGGAAATGAGGTTCCAAAAAGATGGTAGGGTGTAAGATCAACAAATAACATATCAAGAGTTTTTCTTACAAACCAGCAATAATTAATTTAGAATATAATAAAATAGTATAGTAACAATAGAAAATTAAACCATAAAGTAAGTAAAAATAAATCTAAAAAGAAACGAAAAGATGGCTAATTAGAAGGAGCTATGGTTCTCAGCACTCACAGAGAGGAATGAAAAGGGCGAGTGAATACGGCACCTGAAATTGAAATATCCAGATAGTCACATTGGGACTGTTCAGGGAAATAAGTTGACCCACAGACAAGGAAGGAAAGCAGTGTGGGACAATGGCCCACCCAGGAGTGACACAGAGCCAAGGGAACCCCCACCCCCAGCCAAGGGAAGTGGTATGTGATTGTATGACCCCAGGAAACCACTGATCTCCCACAGATCTTTGTAACCCACTGATCAGGAGATCTCTTCGTGAGCCCATGCCAGGTCTGACACACGGAGCTGTGTGCAGTCTTGGTAGAGCAGCTACTCTTGCACATACAGAGACCCAGGAGTTTTATATGCCATAGCTCCAGGATCTCCAACAAATGTGTCTGCAACTCAGAGGTACAAAGGTGGGAAGTCCACACATACCCCTAGGAAGGGGGCAAAATCCAGGGAGCCTGAGCAGCCTCATTCCATGGGCTCCACTTCCATGGTACCTGCAAGACAATACCCACTGGCTTGGAATTCCAGACAACCACCAGTAACAGGGTGGAGTCTGCCTGAGACAGAATGGAGCCCCGGGGAGGAGGGTTGACTCAGCCCTTTCAGTCTATGGGCTTTGGAGAGTCCAAACAGTCCAGACAAGAAAGAATCCCCCCAGTAGCACAACGTAGTAGCTTTGACAGATGGTGGCCATACTGCTTATTTTAGTGGGGGACCCGATCCATTTCTCCTCACTTGGCGGGACCTCCCAACCAGGCCCTCCAGCCACTCCCGTTAGCACATATTATGGACAGAGCTCTGATCTCTCCCTGGGACTATCTTCACTGGTGATACTTCCAGGTATGGGAAGAACTGAGGCAACTAGGATCTGGAGCAGCCTCCTAGCAAACCACAGCAACCCTATGGAAGGGTGGGCAGACTGTTAAAAGAAATACAAACAGACAGAAAACAACAACCACAACAAAGAAAAACAACAAAAACCCCATCCAAAGGTCAGCAACCTCAAAGATCAAAGGTAGGTAAGCCAACAAAGTTTAGAAAGAATCAATGCAGAAACGCTGAAAACTCAAAAAGCTGAAAACTCAAAAAGCCAGAGTGCCCCTTTTTCTCCAAATGACTGCAACACCTCCCAGCAAGGGCTCAGAACTGGGCTGAGGCTGAGATGTCTGAAATGACAGAAGTAGGCCTCAAAAGGTGGGTAATAACAAACTTTGCAGAGCTAAAGGGGCATGTTGCGATCCAATGCAAAGAAGCTAAGAATCTTGATAAAACCATATGGGAACTGACAGCCAAAACAGTCAATTTTGAGAGGAACATAACCAACCTGTTAGAGTTGAAAAATACACTGCAAGAACTTCACAGTGCAATTACAAGTATTAATAGCAGAATAGACCAAACAGAGGAAAGAATCTCAGAACTGGAAAACTTGCTTTCTGAATTAAGACAGGCAGATAAAAATAGAGACAAAAGAATGAAAAGAAATGAACAAAGCCTACAAGAAATATGGAATTATGTAAAGATACTGAATCTATCACTGATTGGGGTACCTGAAAGTGATAGGGAAAATGGAACCAAGTTGGAAAACGTACTTCAGGATATCATCCAGGAGAAATTCCCCAACCTAGCAAGACAGGCTAATATTCAAATTAAGGAAATACAGAGAACCCCAGTAAGATACTCCATGAGAAGATCATTTCCAAGATATAATAATCAGATTCTCCAAGGTCATAATGAAAGAAAAAATGTTAAGAGCAGCCTGAGAGAAAGGCCAGGTCACCTGCAAAGGGAAGTCCATCAGACTAACTGTGAACCTCTTAGTGGAAACACTACAGGTCAGAAAAGATTGGGGGCCAACAGTCAACTTTCTTAAAAAAAAGAATTTCCAACCCAGAATTTCATATCTGGCCAAACTAAGCTTCATAAGCAAAGGAGAAATAAAATCCTTTTCAGAAAAAAAAATGCTGAGGATTTTCAGACAAGAAAAATCCTTTTCAGACAAGAAAAATTCATCATGACCAGACCTGCTTTGCAAGAGCTCCTGAAGGAAGCACCAAATATGGAAAGGAAAACTGTTATCAGCCGCTGCAAAAACACACTGAAGTACACAGAGCAGAGACACTATGAAGCAACCACATAAACAAGTCTGCAAAATAAGCAGCTAGCATCATCATGACAGAATCATATCCACACATATCAATACTATTCTTAAATGTAAATGGAATAAATGACCCCAATTAAAAGACACAGAATGGCAAGCTGGATAAAGAATTAAGAGCAATCAGTATGTTGTCTTCAAGAGACCCATCTCACATGCAAAGACACACATAGGCTCAAGATAAAGGGATGGAGGAAAATTAACCAAGCAAATGAAAAACAGAAAAAAGCAGGGGCTGCAATCATAGTTTCTGACAAAACAGACTTTAAACCTGCAAAGATAAAAAAAGACAAAGAAGGGCCTTACATAGTGGTAAAGAGTTCAATTCAACAAGAAGAGATAACTATTCTAAATATATATGTGCCCAATACAGGAGCACTCAGATTCATAAAGCAAGCTCTTAGAGACATTCAAAGAAACTTAGACTCCCACACATAATAGTGGGAGACTTTAACACCCCATTGACAATATTAGATAGATCATTGAGACAGAAAATTAACAAAGATATTCAGGATCTGAACTCAGCTCTGGATGAAGTGGACCTGTAAGATGTCTACAGAACTCTCCACCCCCAACCAACAGAATATACATTCTTCTCATTGACACATCATACTCACTCTAAAATTGATCACATAATTGGAAGTAAAACACTCCTCAACAAATGAAAAAGAACTGACATAATAACAAACAATCTCTCAGACAATAATACAATCAAATTAGAACTCGAGATGAAGAAATTCACTCAAAACCACACAACTACATAGAAATCGAAAAACTTGCTCTTGTATGACTCTTGGATAAATAATGAAATTAAGGCAGACATCAAGAACTTCTTTGAAACTAATGAAAACAAAGATACAATGTACCAGAATCCCTGGGACACAGCTAAAGCAGTGTTAAGAGGGAAATTTATAGCATTAAATGCCCACATTAAAAAACTAGAAAGTTAACAACTTAACATCACAACTAAAAGAACTAGAGAACTAAGAGCAAATAAACCCCAAAGCTAGCAGAAGACAAGAAATGACCAAGATCAGAGCAGAACCGAAGGACATAGAGACACGAAAAACCTTAAAAATATAAACAAATCCAGGAGGTGGATTTTTGAAAAAATTTATAAAATAGATCACTAGCTAGACTGATAAAGAAGAAAAGAGAAGATTCAAATAGACAAAATCAGAAATGATAAGGGGGATATCACCACTGACCCCACAGAAATACAAACAACCATCAGAGATCTATGCACCTCTATGCATACAAACTAGAAAATCTAGAAGAAATGGATAAATACGTCCTGAACATATATGCCCTCCCAAGAGTGAACTAGGAAGAAAGGGAGTCCCTGAATAGACCAATAATGAGTTCTGAAGTTGAGGCAGTAATAAATAGCCTGCCAACCAAAACAAATCCCAGGACCAGAAGGAGTCACAGCTTAATTCTACCAGAAGTACAAAGAAGAGCTGGTACCATTCCTACTGAAACTATTCCAAAATATTGAAAGAAGGAACTCTTCTCTAACTCATTCTGTGAGGCCAGCATCATTTTGATACCAAAACCTGGCAGAGATACAACAAAAAAGAAAACTTCAGATCAATATTCTTGATGAACACTGATGCAAAAGTCCTTAACAAAATGCTGGCAAACTGAATCAAGCAACACATCAAAAAGCTTATCCACCACAATCAAGTAAACTTCATCCCTAGGATGCAAGGTTGGTTCCACATATGCAAATCAATAAAAGTGATTCATCACATAAACAAAACTGAAGACAAAAACCACATGATTATCTCAATAGATGCAAAAAAAAGCCTTTGATAAAATTCAACATCCCTTCATGTTAAAAACTCTCAGGAAACTAGGTATTGAAGGAACATACCTCAATATAATAAGAGCCATATATGATAAGCCCACAGCCAATATTATACTGAATGGGCAAAAGCTGGAAGCATTCCCCTTGAAAACCAGCAAAGACGAAGATGCCCTTTCTCACCACCCCTATTTGTGTATTGGAAGTTCTGGCAGGGCAATCAGGAAAGATAAATAAATAAAGAATATTCAAATAGGAAGAAAGGAAGTCAAACTATCTTTGTTTGCAGATGACATGATCCTGTATCTAGAAAACCCCATGGTCTCAGCCCAAAAACTTCTTGAGCTGATAAGCAACTTCAGCAAAGACTCAGGATACAAAATCAATGTGCAAAAATCACTAGCATTCCTATACACCAATGACAGGCAAGCTAAGAGCCAAATCATGAATGAACTGCCATTCACAATTGCCACAAAAAGAATAAAATACTTAGAATACAGCTGACAAGGGAAGTGAAGAATCTCTTCAAGGAGAACAACAAACCACTGCTCAAAGAAGTAAGAGATGACACAAACAAATGGAAAAACATTCCATGCTGATGGATAGAAAGAATCAATATCATGAAAATGGTCATACTGCCCAAAGCAATTTATAGGTTCAATGCTATTCCCATTAAACTACCATTGACAAGCTTCACAAAATTAGAGAAAACTATTTTAAAATTCATATGGAACCAAGAAAGAGCATGAATAGCTAAGACAATCCTAAACAAAAAGAACAAAGCTGGAGGCATCATGCTACCTGACTTCAAACTATACTACAAGGCTATAGTAACCAAAACAGCATGGTATCAGTACAAGACCAGACACATAGACCAATGGAACAAAATAGAGAACCCAGAAGTAAGACCACACACCTACAACTATCAGATCTTTGACAAACCTGATAAAAACAAGCAATGGGGAAAGGATTTCCTATTAATAAATGGTGCTGGGATAACTGGCCAGCCATATGCAGAAAATTGAAACTGGACCCCTTCCTTATGCCACATACAAAAATCAACTCAAGGTGGGTTAAAGACTTAAATGTAAAACCCAAAACTATAAAAACTCTAGAAGAAAACCTAGGTAAAACCATTCAAGACATAGGCACGGGGAAATATTTCATGATGAACACACCAAAAGCAATTGTGATAAAAGCAAAAACTGACAAATAGGATCTAATTCAGCTAAAGAGCACAGCAAAAGAAACTATCGACAGAGTAAACAGGCAACTACAGAATGAGAGAAAATTTTTGCAAGCTATACATCTGGCAAAGGTCTAGTATCCAGCATCTACAAGGAACTAAAACAAATTTACAAGGAAAGAAACACATTAGAAAGTGGGCAAATGACATGAACAGACACTCCTCAAAAGAAGACATACATGTGTCCAACAATCATATAAAAAAAGCTCAATATCACTGATCATTGGAGAAATGCAAATCAAAACCACAATAAGCTACCATCTCACAACAGTCAGAATAGCTATTATTAAAAAGTAAAAAAATAACAGGTGTTGGTGAGATTGAAGAGAAAAGGGAATGCTTATACACTGTTGGGTAAAGTGTAAATTAGTTGAACCATTGTGAAAAATAGTGTGGCAATTCCTTAAAGAGCTAAAAATAGAACTACCATCTGACCCTGCAATCTCATAACTGGGTATATACCCAAAGGAATATAAATCATTCTACCATAAAGACACATGCATGCAAATGTTCATTGCAGCACTGCTCACAATAGCAAAGCCATGGAATCAACCTAAATGCCCATCAATGACAGATGTGGTACATATGCATTCTGGAATACCATGCAGCCATAAAAAGGAACAAGATGATGTCCTTTTGCAGGGACATAGATGGAGTTGGAAGCCATTATCCTCAGCAAACTAACACAGGAACAGAAAACTAAATACTTCATGTTCTCACTTAAAAGTGGGAGCTGAATGATGAGAACACATGAACACATGGGGGAGAACAACACACACTGGGGCCTGTTGGAGGTGGGGAGTGGGAGGAGGGAGAGTCTCAGGAAGAACAGCTAGCGGATGCTGAGCTAGGTGATGAGATGATCTGTGCAGGTAATCACGATGGCACACGTTTAACTGTGTAACAAACCTGCACATCCTGCATATGTACCCCTGAACTTAAAATAAAAGTTGGAAATTAAAAAAAAAGAAATGAGAAGATACCAATTTTCAGAGGCCTAAAGTATTTATCTATAAAATTGGGAATACAGACTGTCCTGGATTTGCAATTGCTCGACTTAAAATTTTTCCACTTTACAATGACTTCAAAGCAATGCAAATCCAGTAGAAGCCATACATCAAGTACACATATAACTGAATTATTCATTCAGTTTCAGCCCAGCATTCCATAAATTTCATGAGACAGTCAACACCTCATTATAAAATAGGCCTTGTGTTAGATGATTTTGCCCAACAGCATGCTAACATAAGTTTTCTGGGCATGTTTTAGTTACTCCAGGCTCAGCTATGATGTTTGGTAGGTAAGGTGTATTAAATGCATTTTCCACTTAATATATTTTCATCCTGCAAAGTGTTTATTGGGATGTCACCCGTCGTAAGTCGAGATACATCTGTACATGCTTCTACTTGTTTTTTTTCTTAATTTTGAAGAAGCCTCAACAATTTGTGTGCTGGGTCTTAGGCACATGTGGAATGGTGACCAGAATAAAAATTATCACTCATGAAAGACTGAAAAATTGTTCCCCTCATTTTCATTGGTTTTCTGAGTGTTGATCCAGAGCTTCCTTCCACCAAAGAACAGTAATACATGCACTGAGGAAGAGTGTTCACAGGTGTTACGGGGGGAGAAGAGGGAGGTGGCACACATATGTAGCTGCCTCCTCAAGCAATTGGAGACATTGTCACATTCCTGTGTAGCCCTGGGTCATGGGACAGTGGTCCCATTCCATGCAGACCTGAGACTAGGGTGGCTCAGTGAGGCCTGGGACTGAGCCCTGAGTGCCACCATCACTGCTGGGCTGCAGAAATCATTCAGGTGGCTGAGAAGGGGACAGAAGAAATGGTATCCCCACCCACAAATTGACCATGTGGATTCATGATGCCCATGTATTCTGAATGGTGTCTGTAGCTCCCCATCCCCCTGCACCATCTCAGGGAGGAGAGCAGGTCGCCCCTCCCACCAAACAAAGCACATCTTGAGATTGAATTTTCCAATCTTGAGGAAAGTGGGAGCTCAGAGCCAGAGTTCATTTGACTTACAAAAATACAGAAATGTGATGTTTCTTGGAACCAAAGCTATGGAAACTCATGTGAACACATTCATGATTTATTATGCTTAAATCATCTTTATTCAGCTCAGGAGTGGGGTGGCTGGAAGCATAAGCTTCAGGTACAGGAAGAGGGGTTTGGATCCAGCCTCTGCAACTTGCTCTCTGGAATAATACTCAAAACATTTAACTCCTCCAAGCTTCAGTGTCCTTATAGAAAATGGAGTAAACAATACTGGTCCCGTGACATTGTGTGAAGATTGAATAGGACATAATAAGCTGTATTAGAAGTGCTTGTCAAGGCGATTGGAAAATGATAGCTGCTCAGTCAATAGCCTCTGTGTGTAGTAACAGTTCTGGTAGTAATTTTGGTAGCCGGGGGGATGGTAATAACTGTGATGGCAACAAGATTCTTATTCCCATTTCATAGATGAAGACATAGGCTCAGGGAAAAAAAAAATCTTCAACTGTCACTGGGTACCTAGCCCACCCCACGACACATCCTAAGACCTGGCACACGATAATTTTAATGAAATATCTGGGTGAATGGATTAACGAAAGGAGAAAGCAGAGCCTGGGGTGTGGGGGGTGGTGTGAATGCCCACTGAAGGCTGAAGTTGGGTGCAGATTTGTTCATCAGTTGAAAGCTAATCTGGTCACATCTGGAGGTGGCTCTAGGTCACCCTAGAGGTCTAGACAGGCTGTCTTCAGGTCAGGGGGCTGAGTTGCCATCCAAAGACTCAAAGGAGTGAATCGTACACATCAGTCATGGGGTTGGCCTGGCCACCACCCTTCTGGAACACCACCTGGCCTTCTGACCTCATGGAGAGCCTGACCAGGCCTGCCCTGGAGACCTCAGAGTGCCAGAGAATCTCCACTGCGGCCTTGGCTCTGCACAGTCAGGGCTTCCCTGAAGTCTGCTCTCTCTGTCATTATGCTTGGCCAGGACTGCTCATCCTGATGGCACTGGGCAGGAAGTGGGCTGCAGAGGGAGAGCAGAGGGGACCAGGAGGCAGGCACTCTGTGTGACGTCGGAGGGTCCTTCTAGCCCAAGACCTCACTGCTGCCATCTGTAAGTGAAGGAACTGGACCAGATGGGGAATAAGGAGGGCTCCATCTCATGCCGAAGGCCAGGGCTAGGAGTGGCTGCCTGGGGTGCAGTGCTGGGAGGGTTTGCAAGGGAAGTGTCAAGGCTGGCCAGGGAAGAGTCAGGGCCCATTAGGGGAATGAAGTGGCTAAGGATGCCTTCAGCTCTAATAGCCACAAGTGAATTCTATTGAAAGCGAGTTCCAGCATCTCACAGACCAAGTGGAGCCTCGGGATGGAGGCTGAAGGCCAGACAGGATCCTCCCTGTCGCGTGGCATAAATGCCTCTCAGAACTCACAGATGGTCAGTCGGTTGTACAGGCAATTCCTGTCATTCCACCGCCCGTCTGTGTACATCTCCACACACTGCTCGGTTCCCCGACCCGCGGGCTCCCCTGGGTACCAGTTGGTGTAGTTTACAGGGGTCCCATCTGAGTAGCGGAAGTCTCCAGGGCTTGGACCTTCAATCAGGCCCACATAGGCATACGTGTTGTACTTCTTCACGAAGCTTGCAATGGCTTCATTTTCCTCTGGACTCCTTGGGACAGCAATGTGGCCGCCTGCTCTGGCACATGCCTCCTGAATGGCATCAAAAGTGGCAGACTGCCCATTGGTGGAGAAGACCTTCTCTCCTACTGCCAGTATGGACTCCTGTAGACTGAGGGCTGGGAGCAGAGGAGACTGGGTCAGGCCATTGACTGCTTTGCCTCTAAGCCACCTCCCTCACCTGGGCTTTCTGCTACTGGACTCTCCCCAGTCTCTCCATCTCTGCCTCTCTCTGTGTCTTCTCTTCCTCTTCCAATTGCAGTTTTCTAAATTCTCTTCTAGGCTTTCATCCATTTATTCATTCATCTATTTAACAATTACTTATTGCCAGAAACGGTGCCATTTCCTGGGATTCAGTGGAAAGCAAGACGGGCGGAGAACTTGCTTTCCTATGAAATGGGGAATGAAGTGTGTCGGGTTCTGCCTCCTCTGGGCCATTCAAAGACATCAGAAAAGCGAGCATCATTCCTTTCCCCAAGACCTGACATGTGCGAGCCTGTTTGTGATCTCTATGTTCTAGAAGCTGCTGCTGAGAATGAGGGGAATTTGTGGGAAACTCCTACCCTGTGAGGCCCAGAGGGTCCTCTTACCTCCCCTTGTCTGCAGGATTTGATGTCTGAAGTTGTGGAGTGTGGCTTGGAGCTCCTCATCTAGATGAGCTGGAAGCCCTGCGGAGAGCGCCCCACACAGAAGGAGGGGCAGGCCAGTGAAGACCCCCACTTGCTGCCACGGAGGCATTTTGCCATCTGCAATCCTGGAACTCTGCCCTTTCATTGCTGCTAGGCATCACCCGGGCCCCAGGCTCAGAGGGTCCACAAGACTCCAGTGTGTCTCCACACCCCCGGTCCCCTATTCTTTAGCGAAGCCTTGCCCCTGCTGAGACCCCTACCCCTTGTCCTCTTTCCTGCTCTGTCCCTCGAGTGGCTCTGTCTGCCCGCCTCTGTGGGGCAAGTCCCTCTCCCGCACCCTCCACCAAGGGCAAGCATGATGCTCTCTGCGCTGCCCTGATGGCCTTGCTTACCGCTCTGAGCTTCAAATTCCCGTCTGCCTGTGGGCTCCTGATCACACCATCTGCCTGGATGTCTGGTCCGCATTCACCCTTCAGACTGCCCCCAGCACTGCATCCCAGGACGCGCCTCCCCCACCTCCCAGTGCTGTTCCTCGTTCCACACCTGACTCCGTGTTTCCCCATCGGCGGTCACGAGGCATGGAGGACCTCCCACACCTGCCCTTACCTGAATTGTGACCACACTCCCCAGACACTTTGGCTTTCTCCCTCAAGTTCACATTCTCTTACTTAGGTTGAGCCAAATGCCTTTGGGGAAGCTGCAGGGTTTGTCTGATCCCCATCAGCCCTGTGTAACGGACTTCAGGGTTGCTGTGCCCGTGTTCCCACTGCCCACCTGCCCCACCCTGCTCACCTGGAGGGCCCCTCTCGCCAGGCTCCCCCTTCTCTCCACACTCTCCAGGGATACCAGGGGCTCCAGGCAGCCCATCATTCCCAGGAAGACATGGCATATCTCCAGGCGGACCCATGGGGCCTGCAGAGAAAAGAGACATGGATGTGTGGGATCCGTCACCCACAACTGATTGGAGCTAGTGAGACTCGACCCTCATTATCACTGGGGCTGTCCCAGTTGTCACTCCATGGGCACTATGAGGACAGACTCTCCCGGATGCGCCATCCTAAGGGCCCCAGGAGCCCACCAGGTCCCACCCAGCTCACTATGGCCCACAGCCTAGGGACCTAGACAGACGGGCCTTCTGAAAAGGGGTCTGTGTCCCTCAGCAGAGGGTGGGGTCTCCAGCACAGTACCTGGAGGGCCAGGGTCTCCTTTGACACCATCTCTCCCATCCCTGCCTGGCAGGCCATGGGATCCAGGAGTGCCGGGGATACCAGGGCTTCCAACACAAACGTCCTTCACTTCGCACGCAGCGCCAGAGGCTGCCATCAAGGTGAGAGTGAGGGCCAGAGGGCACAGCCACATGGCTCCGGCTCCAGCTGCTGCTCCTGCAGGAGGGTTGGCCATGAGCCCATCTGCCGCCTCTGCCAACATCTCCCCCACTGTGCTCTGTCAGGACTCAGGAAGCTGGGCAGAGCCCGAGAGGCAGGGCAGGCGAGACCAGAGTGCTGGGAAGACCCGAAGCACCCAGGAAAATTCCCAGCATCATCTGGCACCTGGCATGGTCTCCCGCTTCAGGCCTCCGGCTGGAGGTGTGGGGTCTCCAGGCTGCTGAGGAGGAGGAAGAGTAAGGAACTCTGGGGAGCCCGGGGACCTGGACTCCACTGTAGTCTCCTTTCTGTCAGTGCCTCACTGTTACCCTGGGAAACTGGCTTCACTTCTCTGACTTCAGCCGAATCTTCCATGCTCTGCAGAAAAGCTGCCCTGTCCCTCCCAGTCTATTAGGAGCAAGGATGAGGTCACTCACTCACTGACTCACTCCATCTGTCCCTCATACGCTCAGTTACCTTCTTTTCAGGCTCTAAGAAATCAGCAACCTGAGAATGAAAAGAGATGAATGGGGCCTGCAGCCTGGCCCCCTTCAAGGTGGTCATGATGGAGTCCCCTTTCTTTTTGGGGTCTGTTCTCTCACTGCCCCTCCTGTAGACCCTGCTGAACCCTGTAGGGATGGATCTGGCCAAAGAAGATAACAAACATGAGGATCTTTGCAGGTCATCTATGCTGACTGTGCTGTGAAACACCTCCCAGTAGGGGATGGGGAGTCACCCTTCTTCCCAGCCTGGGCCTTGGTCAGGCCTGTGGCTGCTGGCTGGTCCTGTCTGCCTGTGATCCTCAAGCTGGAGAACACCCAGGGGATGGGGCTAAACTCACCCACACACAGAGCCTCCAGTTGCCTGGGTCTCTGCCTCCAAGTCAGAAGGCAAGGTAGATAGCAGCGTTTATAGGTGTGGGGGCTGCCAGGCTTCCTCCCACCCCTGAGAGCCCTACCACAAAACCTGTGCTCCAGGCAGGAAATGGGCATGGTGTTTACACAGCACATTTCCCCAAGAGCACTCAGGCTAGAGGATCTCCAAGGACCCTTGAGGGGAGCACAGAACCTGCCAAAGAGGAACTCCAGGTCTGTAAGAAGAGAAATCCTCCCATGGCTGAGGTCACCCACCCTGTCCCTAGCAAGCTCCTTAGCAGTGAAAGCCGAAAGCCCTTACACAGGCACTAAGGAAGCCCCATTGGGTTCCTGGTTTAGATTCAGACAATGAAGAAGTCACTGTTCCAGCTGAGCGTGGTCAGGTTGATCCAGGCCAACCTGTCTGCCCTGTGACTTGGCTCAGCCCTGAGCCCCAAGCTCCCCTAGCCCATGTCCCTGGAGCTTGTAGCTGAATTGGTGGGCACATGGGCAGAATGACAGGCAAACATGCTTCAAGTTCTGCTTCCCTCTGCTCTGGCGGGTTCAGCTAGAGGAATCAGGGCAGCACCTGGAAAGTCATGGGAGATCTGCAGTTTCTGTCTTTCCGTCTTTGGCAGAACTATCTTTGGGTGATGTCTGGCAACCTGCAATGGTGATTATGCTAAGTGTCCCAGTGATATATGAAGTCCTAGTCCTGGTTCAAGCATCTGGATTAGGAGGGAATCTCCAACGGTGGAAGTGGTGACAATGGGAACCAAGACTGGAAAACCTCCCCTGGTTTATTTGGAATTGGTTTGATGAATCTCAAACCCTTGAGGAGTCTGGAGCTCTTCCGGGCAGCAGGAGATCAGCCAATGGATCCCACTCCTGGGAGCGGGAAGCTGGCCAGTGCAATTTGCAGCATGGACTCTTTCTGCTGCCCCAGTGCTGCCTGCTACAAGGTGAGATGAGTGCTGGGCCAGGTGTGGGATGGGGGAGCCAGGACAGAGCAGGGCAGGGGCAGATGGGGAGCAGCTCTAGCAACTCGGCTGTGGGGGGGGCAGGGCTGTTTTGCAGGTGATGAGCAGGAACAGAGGCCAACTCGGATGTGCAGGGCCTTGTGGTTGGCAGGGCAGGGCGTGGCTTTAGGGAAAAGGCACACCTGAGTTTTGACCCAGAGCTGTCACTTTTTACCCATGTGGACTCGGTCAGGTTATGTAACATTTTGAGGCTCAGTTTCCTTTTTGTTTTTATTATCTTGAAACATCAAATTTACAGAATTGCAGGCATGGTACAAATATTTTTTCCTGAACCTATGAGAGGAGATTGTCAACATGAAACCCCAACACCCCAATACTTTAATGTGTTTCTCACGCAAAGACATTTTCGCATTATAACCATAATCAAGAAATTAACACTGATACAATAACTCCACATAGTCTTCAGGCCCTATGCAAAATGTACCCAATGCCCCAATAGTGTCCTTTATAGCAAAGGATCCATTTGTGAGCCATGTGCCGTATTCCTTTGTCACGCTTCTCCAGTGTCCTGAAACCCACAAAGTCCCTCTGTCTTCCCTTCATCTTCATGACCTGAACACAGTGTGAAGATCACAGGAGACTGACTGTGTAGAATGCCCCTCACTTTGTTTATTTTTTGGTTTGTTGCTGTTGTTCTTTTTTTTTTGATGTATTGGCTCACAATTAGATTCAGGTTCTGTAACTTTGGCAGAAATACCATAGACACCCGCTGTGCTCCTCCCATTCTACCGGGCAGCATGGGACTTTAGTTTGCCCCAAGACTGATGATGTTCGTGTTGATCATTGAATTAAGGTGGTGGGTGTCACGCTTCGCCACCATAAATACGTTCTTTTTCTGGTTTCAATCAGTGACTATGTTGTGAGGACACACTTTGGGACTATTGTAAAGATCCCATTCCTCATCACACTGTCTCTGTTGCCCATCAATTGCTTTGTAGCAATGTGGACTCGTGCATGAGGCCTACCACCCGCCGTCAGGGAGTGCCAAGCACTCACCTGCAGGCTGCAGGGGGCACTATGCGTGTTTGATGTTGAAACAGCTACAGTTTACCAGCACATGGCACCAGTGAATCTAAAGAATGTCGTTAAGAAGATGGTTCTCCTCCCAACACAAATTTGTCACTCTTAGCTCTAAGAATTGCCGTAGTTCCTGCTGAGTTCCGAGTGCCCATGCCAGGCCACTCAGCTGTGTCCATAGCCTCCTCCCCCTGCTTAGGCTTCACTGCCCCCGCTAGTCCGCTCTCCTTCAGTATCTTTCTCACTCTCCTCGGGGCCTCACCCTCCACGTTGGGCTTCCTCCCTCTGCAGGGACATCCTCTTCACATAGCCAGTCCTTGGGCGCCCATGCCAAGCCACCTCAGAGTCCACAGACTCATTGCACTTGGAATCCCGCTCCCTGTGGCAGGACTCCCGCCTCATCCAGTATGACTGAAACCAGGAAGATGATGCTTTCCCCATGTGGGCAAGGTAAGACTGAAGGTGATATGGACAGGAGACAGGGAAACACTGGGTAGAAGTGTGGTTCCCAGCAAAGGCCCCACCCACAAGCCTGAAGACCCATGGTCCTAAATGGGAACAGACATTTCTGTTTTTGTGAGCAAAAAGTTGCCTTTTGGCCCCCCACACTCCCTGTCCTGCACTCATATAAACCCTGAACCCCAGGCACCAGAAGCAGACCAGCAGACCAGCAGACAAGCAGACGTACAGCGAAATGATGTGGCAGAGAGAGAGAGAAAAAAGGAGGGACAGCTGAACACTGAGGAGAGTTCGACTGGGGCGATTGGAGAAGAGTCCAGCTACTGGGAGGCCCAACTCCAGGGGAAGATCACCTTCCACTCCATTCCTCCTTCCAGTTCCCTATCCATCTCCCTGAGAGCCGCCTTCACCACTCAATAAAACCTTGCACTCATCTTCTGAGCCCATGTGTGATCTGATTCTTCTGGGATGCTGGGGGTGAGAACTCAGGTTACAGAAAGCTGTCACACTGGCCCCCTGCCTTTGTGATACAGCAGAGGGTCCACTGAGCTGATTAACACTCAAGATGTCTGTGGACGGGAAAGCTGAAAGAGCTTGTAACAGGGGGGTTGCAGGCACCCACCCCTAGACACTACCACAGGGCCAAAGCCCAAAGCACTCACCCTGGCCTCTGTAACCTGCCCATCTGCATGCTCCCCTGGGGGTTTGAGCAGTGGGGTGACTGAACAGGCAAGCCATACCCCTATTGTGTGTCCTGCAAGAGGGATAAGGGAGCTCTTCCATTTCAGCTGGAGCCCTGTCTGGGATATTCATCGCGAGGGGGAGTACAGATGTGAAACTGTCAGATCTGTATCTTTTCCAGGGCCCTGCCACCTCTCTCTTTCCTGCTCTGTTTCCCTTCACAGGGGTCTGGTTGCCACATTGGACTGGAGTAAAACCCTCAGACAACCAAAGGCATTTTTGCTGGAAGGCCCCAAGACTGAACTCCATTGGCCAAGACCCACAGACTTCACTTGGTGTCTTTATTTCTTTCACAGTTTGAAATGGCTCTTATTTCTTCCTTTATAAAGTTAAGAGTTTTGCTACAGGCTGTGGCTATACTATTAAACAGAATGAGTGTTTGGCTTAGCCATCAAAGGTGCAAATCAGAACAATGTGGTTTTTGTTTTTTCTCGAATGCGCCAATGCCCACATCCCCTCTGACAGCCACAGTTGCTCATGGTACACTGCCCCCCTTCTCATACCAGCTCCCCTCCTGGCTCGGACACATAGGAATGTCCACAGCATGCAAAAGCCATGCCCAGTGGCCACAAGGGGTGGGAGAAACAGTGGCTCCTGCCAGGGGCCCTGCTGGAAAGGCCAGCCAGCACTTCTTGGCTGCCACGCTGATGGAACTTTCCCTCCTCTGGCCAAGGAGTTCAGCCCGGTTCGATCCTGGGGAAAGATACAATGATTAAAGCAAAAAATTTGCACTGAGCAAGGGGTTCTTCCCTGTTAAATACAGTAGGAAATTCTTCTTCAAAGGTTTAGCTTGCTTAAATTTTCTTGTCCTTTGCTCCCTGCTTTCAAGGCCAGACTTCCTTACTCTCTGTGTTCCCCTGGCCCTGGTAAACAACCTTCCCACCAGTCCTTATCTATAGAGTACACATTTAACATCTGCTACCCACTCTGTGAATTACTCCTCCCATCACAAAGGCTTCTCCTGCTGAAACTGATCTTCCTGCCTACCCACCAGGGTAACCACATTCCTGCACTTTTCAAGTTAGCCAACCGGGTTCAGCTTAGATTGTGCAGTCCAACTCCAGCCAATGGAGGCACGGTACAGTTACAGGGACAAGCTGCGTTAAGAGACAATAAAAACCCCTTCTTTCCTTTGTTCTGGGTGCTCTCACCATTGCTCCACATGCGAGACACACCCTCCTGCAGAAGCAAATTTGCCTTGCTGAGAAAATTTGTGTTCGAGTGCTATTTCTTTAGCGGCATTGAAAATTTGTTTCTAACATTCCCCCAGTACCTTCCCCTCTCTCCCCTTACACTGTTTTGGGTTTTTGGTTTTTTTCTTTTCCTTTTCTAAGCAAGAGGGTTCCCCCTCCCAGCACTCTGCTGCTGAAAGGGAAAATAACAGAGGAGCAGGCCCCGCCGGATGATACCAGCACACTTGGCAGAGCTCATTTGAAACAGATATGTGCAGCCTCTTGAAATACTTTCTAGTCCCACACTTGATTCCAAACTTCAGACTGAGGCCCTAGAAAGGAAAACCAGATCTGAGGGATCCAAAGCCAGGCATCAGGCACAATGTAAATGGGCAGGACCAATTCCTGCACACTAAATCCCCACCCATGGAAGGAGGCCATGCTTCATGGCATAAATGAGGCCCAGGGAACTCAAAGGTTGTTGACAGCAGGGGAAGATGGAGGCATAGGTGAAGGCAAATAATTCCTGTTATCTAGGCCTTTTCTGCTTCATGGGTGCATGCCACATTGGTAATCATGAGTGGCACCTGCCAAGGTCACCAGGGCTCAGGAACAAAAAGATGGAAGAGAAAGGAAGGACACTCACTTTATCCATCACACCCTGAGCTTTCACTGAAAGAAAGAAGGGAATGAGGGATGCCTCTATTCTCTGTCTTTCAGAATAGGTATCCATCTCTCTTCACCATCCCCAGCTTATACCCCTCTGGAGTGTATCCAGAACCAATGGGACTGCTTTGACCCTCTTAATCTGGAAGAAAAATGCCTCATAGCCCTCTACACAAAAGTTTGGCCAAATTATGAAGGACTGGGTGGGCCTCAGGAAGGAACCATACATTTCAATACTATCCAGCAGTTGGACTTTTTCTGTACACATGAGGATAGATGGTCTGAGGTCCCACATGTGTAGGATTTCTATACCTTGCAAGGCAATCTAGACCTTTGCTGACAGTGTAGGATTGATCCAGTCCTCCTGTTTGCCATCTCAGGGAAGACTGCAAGGGGCAAGCCTAGGAAACTAAAGATATGAATCCCAGAGGCACCCCAAGCAGAGAAGCCAGCCCCCCCAGCTCTTCCCCTCTGGGTTCACCCCGACCTTCCTATTCAGCTTCAGCCTCTCACTTGCCCCCTCCTAAAATTCCTTACCCTACACAAGCCCCAACCTCACTCTTGCCCATTAAACCAATGTCTGGTGAATTTGGGCCCAGTAAGGTCCAGGTCCCCTCCTCTCTACAGGACTTAAAGTGAATTAAGGGGGATTTTGGGAAGTTTTAAGATGACCCCAACAGATATATAGAGGCTTTCCAGAATTTCACCCAAATATTTGATCTCTCCTGGAGAGATGTTATGGTGCTTTTGAACCAGACCTTGACAGACATTGAGAAGCAGCCTGCTCTGCAAGCAGCAGAGAGATTTGGGGATGAGCTTAGTATCCCATATAGTGTCAGGGAAGGGGGCAAACATTATCCAACTGGAAGAGAAGCAGTGTCAATAGATTACCCTAAATGGGATCCCAATGACAAAAATGGAAGACTGGAAGAGGAGACACTTTCAGAGGTGCATAATGGTGGGCTTACATAAGACCAGGACCAAGTCTCTCAATTATATTAAATAATCCATGATTGACAAGGGATTCGATGAAAATCCCACTGCCTTTCTGAAAAGGCCAAGGGAGGCCTTATAGTAAAGCAGACCTCTCTATCCCCTGATTCAGTTGAGGGACAACTAATCCTAAAGGATAAATTTATTACTCAGGCAGCCCCTGATATCAGAAGGAAGCTACAAAGACAGGCCCTGGGACCAGTCAGTACTTTAGAGAACCTTCTGAAAGTACCCACTTGGTCTTTTATAATAGAGATAGGTAGGCACAAGAGAGAGAGGAAATACAGGAAAGAAACAGAGACTTTAATGGCCAACAGACAAGCCCACAAACCCCAGAACTCTCAGGGTGCACTTGTTGATTGCTACAGACGTGGCAAACCAGGGCATTTTAAGAAGAATTGCTCAGGCAGCATGAGGAAGCCACCTCAACCCTGTCCAATCTGCAATGGGGACCGTTGGAGGGTGGACTGTTCCTGGCATGCTGGTCACCAGGTCCAGAGCTAGTCTTCCAAATGGTCCAGCAGCAGGACTGACAGGTCCCAGGGCTCCTCTCCTGACTCCCGTGGTCCAGACCACCATTACCATCCAGGTGCCCTGGGTAATCATGGAAATTGAAGGGAGGAAAGTGGACCTCCTTTTGGACACTGGGGCTGGTCTCTCAGTTCTCTTGAATCCAGGCCCCCACTCCTCTCTTAGAATGACTTTGAGGGACATCTCAGGAAGGTCTTTAACCCAATATTTTTTCCAACCCCTTAGCTGTAGCGGGGTTGTTCACCAAAGCTTTTCTAATTATGCCTGAAAGCCCAACTCCTCTGTTGGGTAGGGATATTCTGGCCCATATGGGGACAATCATTCTGATGGCCCCTAGGGAAACTCTTTGTCTAATCCTACTAGAGGCCAATATTAACCCAGAAGTTTGGGCAACTCAAGAGAAGACTGGCAGAGCCACAACTACCATACCAGTCTGGTTCCATCTTAACGATCCCACCTCCTTTCCTAACCAGAAACAATATCCCCTGAAACTAGAGATTAGGAAAGGACTAGAAGTCATCATTGATAACTTGAAGATGGAGGGCCCACTCAAACCCTGCAATAGCTCTTGTAATACCCCAATATTGGGGGTACTAAAACCCAACTAGAAATAGAGACTAGTTCAGGACCACCTCCTTGTTAATGAGGCTGTGGTTCCAATACACCCAATGGTTCCCAATCTGTATACCCTGCTAGCTCAAATACCTGAGGGAACTAAATGGTTCCTGGACCTAAATAATGCCTTCTTCTGCATACAATTATACCCCAACTCCCAGTTTTTGTTTGCATTGAGGATCCAATGCAAACAAATTTGTTTGAGGATCCCTCTAACCAAACCACCCTGTTAACCTGGACAGTGTTACCTCAGGGATTCCTGCCCCCACTTGTTTGGGCAGGCATTATGGAGAGATCTCTCCAAGTTCCTTTATCCTCAAGTCAAAGTTTTGCAATACATGGATGACCTTCTTTTCTGCACTCCAAGTGAGGAAATCTCTCAGGAGGGAAGTAAGGCTCCTCTTAATTTTCTGGCTAACAGAGGATATAATGTTTCAAAATGTGAAGTTCAGCTCTGTCAGACTTCAGTGAAGTACCTAAGCCTGGTCTTGTCAGAGGGGACCAGGGCATTGGGCAAAGAAAGTATTAAATCTATCTCCTCCTTTCTCCTCCCCAAACACTCAATCAACTGAGGGGATTCTTACACATTACAGGATTCTGCAGACTATGGATATCTGGGTACAGTGAAATAGCACATCCCTTCTATCACCTAATAAAGGAGACTCAAGCAGCTGATACTCACTGCCTAATTTGGGAACTGGAGGTTAAAAGGCCTTTGACCAACTAAAACAAGCCTTGCTTAAGGCACCAGCCCTTAGTCCCCCCCCATGGGAAAAACGTTTAATCTTTATATATCAGAAAGAAAGGGAATGGCACTGGGAGTCCTAACACAGGCCCAGGGTCCAGCCCAGTAGCCTGTGGGCTAACTGAGTAAAGAGCTAGATTTGGTAGCCAAAGGATGACTGGCCTGTCTCTGGTCAATTGCAGCAGTAGCCTTGCTGGTACCAGAGGCTACTAAGTTAATAACTTAGTAATGGGTAATAACTTAACCATTTATACCCCACATAATGTGGCAGAAATACTTTCAAGGGGAGTCCCTAGCTAACAGGCAACCACCTCCTCAGGTATCAAGCTCTGTTATTAGAAGGATCTTCAGTCCAATTAAGAACCTGTCCCTCCCTAAATCCAGCTACCTTCCTCCCAGAGGAAGCTGGGGAACTTAACATGACTGTGAATAAATAGTAGTACAAACTTATGCGGCCAGAGGAGACCTCAAGAAAACCCCTTTAAAAATCCAGACTGGATTATTTTTATGGACAGATGTTCTTTTGTTGAAAAAGGAAATCATAAAGCAGGGTATGCAATTGTTACTCTGAACTATATTGTTGAGAGCACACCTCTCTCCTCTAGCACAAGTGCTCAACTGGTCAAACTAATCACCCTCATGAGAGGACTTGAATTAAGCAAAGGAAAAACAGTTAACATTTATACTGATTCTAAGTATCCTTTCCTAGTTCTCCTTACCCATGCCACTATCTGGAAAGAGAGGAACTTCCTCACAGCTAATGGGTATCATTAAATGCCATGAGGAAATTAATAGACTATTTTGCTCAGTTTTCCTCCCACGGGAAGTGGCAGTAATACATTGTAAAGGCCACCAAAGAGGGATAGATGAAATAGCTGAGAGAAACAGGCTGGCAGACTGAGCAGCTAAATCAGCAGCAAGCGAGCCCCAGGTCTCTGACCCACTTGAAGCCCCACTGATCTGGGAGGGCCCCATCAGAGAAATAAAACCTCAATACTCTCCTGTGGAAATAGAATGGGCCACCTCTTGGGATGGTATGCTTTATCTACCAGCTGGCAACCAATGAAAAGTTCTTAAAAGCCTTCTCCAGGCCTTCCACCTAGGTAAAGATAAAACCTATCAACTGGCTTAGATTGTTCTCAGATAAAAACCTGATATAAACAGTTAAACAGGTTGTTAATGTTTGCAAGGCCTGCCTTAAAAACAATCCCCTTAATTAACAGCATCTTCTCCAAGGCTACCTGGGGGAAGACTGGCAAATGGATTTCACCCATATGCCAAAAGCAAGGGGCATCCAGTACCTCCTAGTATGGATAGATACCTTCACTAACTGAGTAGAAGCATTTCCACGTCAGACAGAGAAAGCCTCTGAGGCTAGTACTAATCAATGAGATAATTCCTCACTTTGGACTCCCTAAGTACCTCCAGAGCAATAATGGCCCCTCATTCAAGGCAGCTGTCACCCAGGGGGTCTCAAAGGCACTAGGCATACAGTACCGTCTTCATTGTGTTTGGAGACCACAATCCTCAGGAAAGGTGGAAAAGACAAATGATATTATCAAAAGGCAACTGAAGAAACTGTCTCAGGAGACTCATCTCCCCTGGACTGCTCTTCTTTCCATAGTCCTGCTGTGTATCAGAAACACTTCTTCAAGGCTGGGTTTGAGTCCCTTTGAGACTATGTATGGATGGTCTTTTCTCACGAATGATTTCTTGCTAGACCAAGAAACCTCTGATTTAATTAAGCACAAACCTGTTTGGTCCATTTCCAACAGAAACTGAAACAACTGTTGAAGGCCCAGTCCCATGAACCAGGCCCGCCTCTATTCAACCCAGGGGACCTAGTACTGGTAGAGGTACTTCTTTACCTTTCTCCCTCAATATGCCCTGGTTGGGAGGGACCTTGCACTGCACTTCTTTCCACTCCTACAGCGGTGAAGGTCAAGGTCACCAGGATAGACTCTTGGATTCAGTATACAAGCTAAGGCCTGGGAAGCCAACAGAGTCACCTCTTTCAACCTAGAACAGCACCCAAAATACCATTGTGAAGAGATCAGGAAATTCAAGCTAAAAATCACAAAAGATAAGTGTTAATTAACATTCCATGTATATTCTCTTTATAGTCTTGCCTATGCTTGCTGTTCCTACCTTTGTTCTGTTCTATACCATGGGGTACAATAGTGTTTTCAGGGTAATTAGTACATTTTGCTTCTTATTTCTGTGTCTTTGGCACTAGATTCTTTCCTTGTATAATACACACTTTTAACCCATGCCTATTTAACCTTATAAAACTTTTTTTTTCTCTCTTACTTAGAGGTCATCAAACTCAAGATGTTTAGGCAATCAGAGCCTCAGATGATGGCTCCCCTTAGCCAGAGACCCTTAGATAGACCTCTGGGAGGAATCTGACTGACATTTTCCCCAAAAGAACTCCCCCTGTCAGCAGGAAGTGGCTAAGACTGGTCATCGTCCATATTCTAATGGCAGTCAGATATGCCTCTTCAGAGGGGGAAATGATAGTGATGGGAGACAGTGAAACACTGGGTAGAAAAAGGGTGGTTCCCCAACAAAGGCCCCACCCTCAAGCCTGAAGACCCGTGGCCCTAAATGGGAAAAGACATTTCTGTTTTCATGACCAAAAAGTTGCCTTTTGGCCTGCCACAACCCCTATCCTGCAACCATATAAACCCTGAACCCCAGGCTCCAGAAGCAGACCAGCAGACAAGCAAATGGACAGTGGAACGATGTGGCAGAGAGAGACAGAGAGGAGAGAAGGAACATCTGAACACTGAGGGGAGTTTGCACAGAGGTGATCAGAGAAGATACCAGCTACTGGGTGGCCCGCCTCCAAGGGAAGATCACCTTCCCACTCCATTCCCCTTTCTGGCCCCCAATCCATCTCACTGAGAGCCACCTCCACCACTCAATAAAATCTTGCACTCATCCTTCAAGCCCATATGTGATCTGATTCTTCCAGGATGCTGGGTGAAAGCTTGGGATGCAGAAAGCTGTCACACTGGCTCTCTGCCCTTATGATAAGGCAGAGGGTCCATAGGGCTGATTAACACTTAAGCCACCTGTGTATGCAAAGCTGAAAGAGCTTTGTAACACAAGTTACAGGCACCCATCCCTAGACACTACCGTGGGGCCGGACCACAGAGCACTCACCCCAGCCTCTGCACCTGACCATCTGCATGCTCCCACTAGGGGTTTGAGCAGTGGGGCAACCAAACAGGTGATCCACACCCCTGCCATGCATCCTGTGAGGGGGATCAGGGGACTCTCCTGTTTCAAAGGGGTGCAGAGTGGAGGCCATGCACATGCCCTAAGGACAGTGCATGGGCTTCTCTGCATATTTGAGGCCTCTCTCTTAGTGCTCACGGGACCCTTCCCCTGACCCCTTTTCCAGCTGCCCTGGGTGCTAGCAGTAGGAGGAGTCTGTTTGTGACTGCTGGTTCTTTCTGTCACTTTGGATCATCACAGCACTCTATGAGCTGTACAGAGAGTAAATCCCCATTCCATACTTCAGTCAACTGAGGCTGACAGGGATTAGATGGATTGCCAAAATTGTCTAGAAATCCTTTTTCCAGCTCAGTCCTCTGCTAGAACCTTCCCAGAGTCAGAGGAACATGCTTGTTCTACCTGTACCTGAAGACAAGGGAATGCACAAATTAATTTACTAATCATGGATATATTTCAAGATCACTTATAATGTCAGAATCTAAGGGACAGCTCAGTCACATGAAGGGGATGAAAGTTGAGGCTTTTCTTTCCTGAGGCTGCCAGTAAACTAAGCAAATATGTGTGTATGCATTATATACATATGTACACACACATATGTTGTGTGCTGTATATTTACACACATGTATATTACATTGATGCCTCTCTAATAATGCCATTTTATTCTTAAAAAGAATAACACAATAAATATCTTTCTGTTGCCTAGAAATAGCATCCAATTTGCCTTAAAAATCACATTACTTGTTTTTATTTCCATTTTTGCCAATGCAGCCCTGTCACCCTTCTTTCTCCCCTGAACATTTTGAACTTTCCAAACTCCAGAGAAACACATCACGCTTTACTGAGGTTTTGAGGAGAGGAAGAGAGGTTTTCCCATTCTGTACCTTGGAGGAACTGAAACTGGCAGGTAGCAGCAACTGTCTTCAAAGAAATAGGCTAAGGAACACACACGTGCAGACACACAAACACATTCTCTTACTTTGCACCAATAAGATCATACTGCATATACTCTTCTACAATTAGTGTTTTCTTTTATATATCCAAGCCATCTTTTCAGATTGACACTTAGGGATATAATTGTAATTATAGTCTTTTCTTGGAGTTTGTTTGTTTTTACTTCTGGTAATGTATTCTTTACTCTCTTTTTAATTTAAAAAATGTTATTTTTGACACAATTATTTTACATATGTATGGGCACAGTGGACTCTTTTGACACATGTATGTAATGCGCAATGATGAAATCAAGGTAAGCAGCATATCCATCACCTCAAAAACTTATCATTGTTTTGTGTTGATAACATTCAAAATCCTCTCAAGTATACAATAATTTTTTGGTTGGCTATGGTCACCCTACAGTGCTAAAGAAGGCTACAACTCATTTCTCCTATCTAGCTGTAATGTTGTACCCATTGCCCCACCTTTCCCATTTCTCATTCCCCTTAATCTTCCCAGCCTCTAATATATTCTGTTCTACTGTTTGCTTACTGTTCTATGTTTACTTCTATGATATTAGCAAAGTTTTCTTAGCATCCACAAATGAGTGAGAACATGTTGTGTTTAATTTTCTTTTCCTGGCTGTGTTTCACTTAACATAATGGTTCATCTATGTTGCCATGAATGGCAGAATTTTATTCTTTCCTGTGGATGAACTGTATTCCATTGTGTTTAGTTACTACATTTTTAAAAAATCCATTCATTCACTGATGGACACTTAGGTTGATTCTATATCTTGGCTATTATGAATAGCTCTGCAATAAACACAGGAGAACAGATACCTCTTTAACATACTGGATTCCTTTTCTTTGAATACCCAGTAGTGGGGTTACTAGGTCATATGATAGTTCTAGTTTTAGGTTTTCGAGAAGGCTTCATTTTGTTCTCCACAATGGCTGTAGTACTTTCCATTTCCACCAAAAGTGTATAAGAGTTCCCTTTTCTCTGCACCCGCACCGGTATTTATTCTTTTTTGTCTTATTGATAAAAGCCAGTCTCCCTGGGGTGAGATAATTTATTTTTGTTTATAAACAGTTGTTTATAAAGGTCTTTAATGATCCTTTGTCTTTCTGTGATATCAGTTATATAATGTCTCCTTTCTTGTTTCTGATTTTTATATAGGTCTTCTCTTTTTTTCTTACTTTTCTAGCTAATGGTTTGTCAATTATGTTTATTTGTTCAAAAACCCAACTTTTCAGCAGGGCATGGTGGCTCATACATGTAATTTCAGCACTGAGGCTGAAGCAGAAGGATCACTTGAGGCCAGGAGTTTGAAACGAGCCTGGGAAATACAGCAAAAACTTGTCTTTGAAAAGCTAAAAAAAAAAATCTTAGCCTGGTGTGATGACACATGCCTGTAGTTCCAGCTACTCAGAAGACTGAGGCAAGAGGATCACTTGAGCACAGGAGTTGAAGGCTGCAGTTAGCCATGATCATGCTGAGAGGTGACAATGTGTTAGCAGCCCTCGCTGGCTCTCGCCACCTCCTCAGCCTCGGCGTCTGCTCTAACCGCGCTCCAGTAGCCTTTCAACCCACCGCTGCGCTGTGGGGGCCCCTCTCTGGGGCTGGCCAAGGGCAGAGCTGGCTCCCTCTGTTCGTGTGGAGGTGCGGAGGGAGAGGCACAGGCGGGAGCCGGGGCTGCGCGCCGCACGTGCGGGCAGGCGCGGGTTCCGGGTGGGCATGGGCTGGGCTTGATGGAGGGACGAGCTCCCTCTGGGCTGCCAATGTGCCCGGGCTAGGTGCCACAAAGTCCTGGGAAGAGTGCCAGTGAGAGGTGAAGCTGGCTGGGCTTCTGGGATGGGTAGGGGCTCCCAGAACTTCTCTGTCTAGCTAAAGGTTTGTAAACGCACTAGTCAGCACTCTGTGTCTAGCTAAAAGTTTGTAAATGCACCAATCAGCACTCTGTGTCTAGCTAAAGGTTTGTAAATGCACCAGTCAGCACTCTGTGTCTAGCTAAAGGTTTGTAAATGCACCAATCAGCGCTCTGTGTCTAGCTAATCTGGGGACTTGGAGAACTTTTGTGTCTAACTAAAGGATTATAAACTCACCAGTCAGCACTCTGCCAAAACGGACCAATCAGCAGCTCTGTAAAAGGGACGGATCAGCTCTCTGTAAAATGGACCAATCAGCAGGATGTGGGTGGGGCCAGATAAGGCAATACAAGCAGGCTGCCTGAGCCAGTAAGGGCAATTCAGGTCCCCTTCCACACTCTGGAAGCTTTGTTCTTTAGCTCTTCACAATAAATCTTGCTGCTGCTCACTCTTTGGGTCCGTGCGGCCTTTATGAGCTGTAACACTCACTGCAAAGGTCTGCAGCCTCACTCCTGAGGCCAGCGAGACTGCGAACCCACCTGAAGGAACCAACAACTCCAGACACTGCCTTTAAGAGCTGTACCACTCACCTCGGAGGTCTGCAGCTTCACTCCTGAAGTCAGTGAGACCACGAACCCACCAGAAGGAAGAAACTCTGGGCACATCTGAACATCTGAAGGAACAAACTCCGGACACACCATCTTTAAAAGCTGTAACACTCACCCTGAGGGTTCATGGCTTCATTCTTGAAGTCAGAGAGATCAAGAACCCACCAATTCCGGACACAATGCCACTGCACTCCATCCTGGGTGACAGAGCAATATCTTGTCTCAAACAAACAAACAAAAGATTCCCCAACTTTTCATTTTGTTGGTATTTTGTGCTGCTTTTTTAGTCTACTTTTTGCTTATTTCTGCTTTTTTTTTTTTTTTTTTTTTTTTGAGACGGTCTCACTCTGTTGCCCAGACTAGAGTACAATGGTGCGATCTTGGCTCACAGTAACCTCTGCTTACCGGATTCAAGCAATTCTCCTGCTTCAGCCTCCCGAGTAGCTGGGATTACAGGCGTCCACCACCACGTCCAGCTAATTTTTTTGTATTTTTAGTAGCTATGGGGTTTCAAAATGGTCAGACTGGTCTCAAACTCCTGACATCAGGTGATCCACTCACCTCTGCCTCCCAAAGTGCTGGGATTACAGGTGTGAGCAACTGCACCCAGCCTCTGCTCCAAATTTAAAAATTTCTCTCTTTCTACTAATTTGGGGTTTGGCTTTTTTCTTGCTTTTCTAGTTTCTTAAGATGAATTTTAGGTTTTTATCTGAAATCTTTCTACTTTTCTGATGTAGGCATGTAATGTTACAAATTTCCCTCTTACTACTGCTTTTTTTGTCTACCATAGGTTTTGGTATGTTGTGTTTCTATTTTCATTTGTTTCGAGAAATTTTAAAATTTCCTTCCTACGCCATTGTGGTCAGAAAAGGTTCTTGATATCATTTTAATATTTTTATTCATTGATACTTACTTTGTAGCCTAAAATGGTGTGCCCTGGAGAATGTTCCATGTGCTAATAAGAAGAATGGGTATTCTGTAGCTGTCAGATGAAATGTTCCGCAAATGTCTATTAGGTCCATTTGGTCTGCAACACAGTTTAAGCCAACTTGTTTTTGTTGATGTTCTGTCTAAATGATCTAACAATGCAGACAGTAAACTGTTGAAGTCCCCAATTATTATTGTATTGGAGTCTGTCTCTTCTTTTACATCTAAGAATATTTGCTTTTATCTTGGTGTTCTGGCATTGTGTACATATATATTTACAATTTTCATATCCTTTTGATGCAGAGAAGTGTGTGGACATTCAGGTCTTCAGAAAGGAATGATGATTCCTGATATTTCGGAATGGCCCAGAGGCGACAGAAGTGTACACAATCCACTCCTAATGGCTTAGGAAAGCAAGGTCTTTGCCTATTCTTGCTTTCTATTGAATCCCAGAAAATTGCACCATTTCTGGCAATAAGTAATTGTTAAATAGATGAATGAGTACATGGATGAGAGCCTAGAAGAGAATTTAGAAAATTGCAATTGGAAGAGGAAGAGAAGACACAGAGAGGCAGAGATGGAGAGGCTGGGGAAAGTCCGGTGGCAGAGAGCGCAGGTGAGAGAGGTGGCTTAGAGACAAAGCAGTCAATGGCCTGACCCGGACTCCTCTGCTCCCAGCCCTTAGTCTACAGGGGTCCATATTGGCAGTAGGAGAGAAGGTCTTCTCCACCAATGGCAGTCTGCCACTTTTGATGCCTTTCGGGAGGCATGCCCCAAAGCAGGCGGCCACATTGTTGTCGTGAGGAGTCCAGAGGAAAACGAGGCCGTTGCAAGCTTCGTGAAGAAGTACAACACGTATGCCTATGTGGGCCTGATTGAAGGTCCAAGCCCTGGAGACTTCCGCTACTCAGATGGGACCCCTGTAAACTACACCAACTGGTACCCAGGGGAGCCCGCAGTACCAACTGGTACCCAGGGAACCGAGCAGTGTGTGGAGATGTACACAGACGGGCGGTGGAATGACAGGAACTGCCTGTACAACCGACTGACCATCTGTGAGTTCTGAGAGGCATTTATGCCACGGGACAGGGAGGATCCTGTCTGGCCTTCGGTTTCCATCCCCAGTATCCGCTTGGTCTGTGAGATGCTGGAACTCCCTTTCAACAGAATTCACTTGTGGCTATTAGGGCTGACGGCATCCTTAACCACTTCATTCCCCTGATGGGCCCTGACTCTTCCCCCAAATCACTGGCCAGCCTTGACACTCCCCTTGCAAACCCTCCCAGCACTGCACCCCAGGCAGCCACTCCTAGCCCTGGCCTTCGGCATGAGATGGAGCCCTCCTTATTCCCTATCTGGTCCAGTTCCTTCGCTTACAGATGGCAGCAGTGAGGTCGTGGGGTAGAAGGACCCTCCGACGTCACACAGAGTGCCTGCCTCCAGGTGCCCTAGCTCTCCCTCTGCAGCCCACTGCGTGCCCAGTGCCATCAGGATGAGCAGTCCTGGCCAAGCATAATGACAGAGAGAGGCAGACTTCAAAGAAGCCCTGACTGTGCAGAGGTAAGGCTGCAGTGGAGATTCTCTGGCACTCTGAGATCTCTGTGGCAGGCCTGGTCAGGTTCTCCAGGTGGTCAGAGGGCCCAGTGGTGCCCTAGCACGGTGGTGTCCAAGCCAACCCTGTGACTGACATGTACAATTCATTCCTTTGAGTCTTTGGATGCCAACTCAGGCCCCTGACCTGAAGACAGCTGGCCTAGGCCTCTAGGGAAGAGCCCCCCACTGCAGACGTGATCCAAGTAACTTTCTGCTGATGAACGACTCTGCACCCCACTTCAGACTTAAGTAGGCATTTTCACCACCCCGTCCCCCCATACCACCGGCTCCACTTTCCCCTTTCATTAATCCATTCACCCAGATAATCATAAAAATTAACGTGAGTCAGGTCTTAGGATGTGTCATGGGGTAGGCAAGGTAACTGGTGACTCTTGGGGATTTTTTTCCTTGAGCTTATGTCTTCATCTATAAAATGGGGATGAAATACTTGTTGCCGTCACAATTATTACCATCCCTCCAGCTAGCAAAATTACTACCAGAGCTGTTACTACACACAGAGGCTATTGACCGAGCACATATCATGCGCCACACACCTTGACAAGCAATTCTAATATGGCTTATTATGTCCTATTCAATCTTCACACAATGACATGGGACCAGTATTGTTTTCTCCATTTTTTTATAAGGACACTGAAGCTTGGAGGAGTGAAATGTTTTGAGTATTATTCTAGAGAGCAAGTGGCAGAGGCTGGATCCAAACCCATCTTCCTGGATCTGAAGTTCATGCTCCCAGCCACCCCACCCCTGAGCTGAACAAAGATGATTTAAGTGTATGTAATAAATCGTGAATGTGTTTATATGTATTTCCTCTGCTCTGGTTCCAAGAAATATCACATTTCTGTATTTTTGTAAATCAAATGAACTCTGGCTCTGAGCCCCCACTTGCCTGAATATTGGAAAATTCAATCTCAAGATGTGCTTTCTTTGTTTGATGGGAGGGGCGACCTGCTCTCCTCCCTGAGATGGTGCAGGGGGATGGGGAGTTACAGACACCATTTGGAAGAACACATGGGCATCATGAATCCACATGGCCCATTTGTGGGTGGGGATACCATGCCTTCTGTCCTCCATGCAGCCACCTGAATGATTTCTGCAGCCCAGCAGTGATGGTGGCACTCAGGGCTCAGTCCCAGGCCTCAGTGATTCATCCTAATCTCAGGTCTGCATGGAATGGGACCACACTCCCATACCCCAGGGCTGCGCAGGAATGAGACCATGTCCATACTTGCTTGAGGAGGCAGCCACATGTGTGTCCCACCTCCCACTTCTCCCCCGTAACACGCTCCCAGAAAGGCTCCCACTTCTCCACCCCAATACCTGTGAACACTCTTCGGCATTTATTGCTTTTCTTGGGTGCAAGGAAGTTCTGAATCTACACTCAGAAAACCAATGAGTATGAGGGGAACAATTTCTCAGTCTTTTATGAATGAAGCATTTTAATCTGATCACCATTCCGCATGCACTTAGGATGCAGCACACAAATTATTGAGTCCTCCTCCAAATTATTTTAAAAAGAAGGAGAAGGATATACAGATATTCCTTGACTTATGATGGGGTTATATCATGATAAATACATTGAAAGATGAAAATGTCATAAGTTGGGAATGCATTTAATACACGTAACCTACCAAAAATCATAGCTTGACTTAAACTACCTTAAACATGCCCAGAACACTACATTAGCCTGTAGTTGGGCAAAATCATCTAATACATGGCCTATTTTATAATAAGGTATTGACTATCTCGTGGACTTTTTTGAATACTGTACTGGAAGTGAATGAAGGATTTTATGTGTACTCAAAGTATGGCTTCTACTGAATTCACATCACTTTTGAACCATTGTAAAGTGGATAAATTGTAAGTTAAACCATCAAAAATCCAGGACCATGTGTATTCCCAATTTTATAGATAAATACTTCAAGCCTCTGAAAATTGATATCTTTTTGTTTCTTATTGGGATTATTTTTACTTTCTTTATGCTTTTATTTGCTATTGTTACTATTTTTATAAGATTTTAAAATTAATTATTGCTGATTTGTTTAAAAAAAAACTCTTAATTTCTGTTGATCTTATACCCAACCATCTTTTGGATTCTCATTTTCCCACTAATACTTCTAATATAACTGATTCTGTTATATATATATATTTTTATTATACTTTAAGTTCTAGGGTACATGTGCACAACATGCAGGTTTGTTACATGGTTATACATGTGCCATGTTGGTTTGCTGCATCCCTCAACTTTTCATTTACATTAGATATTTCTCCTAATGCTATCCCTCCACCTGGCCCCCACCCCCAAACCGGACCCAGCGTGTGATGTTCCCTACCCTGTGTCCATGTGTTCTCATTGTTCAACCCCCACCTATGAGTGAGAATATGCGGTGTTTGGTTTTCTGTCCTTGTGATAGCTTGCTTAGAATGATGGTTTCCAGCTTTATCCATGTCCCTGCAAAGGAAATGAACTCATTCTTTTTTATGGCCGCATAGTATTCCATGGTGCATATGTGCCACATTTTCTTAATCCATTCTATCATTGATTGACATTTGGGTTGGTTCCAAGTCTTTGCTATTGTGAATAGTGCCGCAATAAACATATGTGTGTACATGTCTTTGTAGTAGCATGATTTATAATCCTTTGGGTATACACCCAGTAATGGGATTGCTAGGTCAAATGGTATTTCTAGTTCTAGATCCTTGAGGAATCGCCACACTGTCTTCCACAATGTTTGAACTAATTTACACTTCCACCAACAGTGTAAAAGCGTTCCTGTTTCTCCACATCCTCTCCAGCATCTGTTGTTTCCTGACTTTTTAATGATCGCCATTCTAACTGGTGTGAGATGGTATCTCATTGTGGTTTGACTTGCATTTCTCTGATGACCAGTGATGATGAGCATTTTTTCATATGTCTGTTGGCTGCATAAATGTCTTCTTTTGAAAAGTGTCTGTTCATATCCTTTGCCCACTTTTTGATGGGGTTGTTTGATTTTTTTTTTCTTGTAAACTTGTTTAAGTTCTTTGTTGATTCTGGATACCAGCCCTTTGTCAGATGGGTAGATTGCAAAAATTGTATCCCATTCTGTAGGTTGCCTGCTTGTTCTGATGATAGTTTCTCTTGCCATGCAAAAGCTTTTTAGTTTAATTAGATTCCATTTGTCTATTTTGGTTTTTGTTGCCATTGCTTTTGGTGTTTTAGTCATGAAGTCTTTGTCCATGCCTATGTCCTGAATGGTATTGCCTAGGATTTCTTCTAGGGTTGTTATAGTGTAAAGTCTTACATTAAGCCTTTAATCCATCTTGAGTTAATGTTTGTATATGGTGTAAGGAAGGGATCCAGTTTCAGCTTTCTACATATGGCTAGCCAGTTTTCCCAGCACCATGTATTAAATAGGGAATCCTTTCTCCATTGCTTGTTTTTGTCAGGTTTGTCAAAGATCAGATGGTTGTAGATGTGTGGTGTTATTTCTGAGGTCATTGTTCTGTTCTATTGGTCGATATCTCGGTTTTGTACCAATACCATGCTCTTTTGGTTACTGTAGCCTTGTAGTATAGTTTGAAGTCAGGTAGCCTGATGCCTCCAGCTTTGTTCTTTTTGCTTAGGATTGTCTTGGCAATGCAGGCTCTTTTTTGGTTCCATATGAACTTAAAGTAGTTTTTTCCAATTCTGTGAAGAAAGTCAGTGGTAGCTTGATGGGGATAGCATTGAATCTATAAATTACTTGGGACAGTGTGGCCATTTTCATGATATTAATTCTTCCTATCCATGAGCATGGAATGTTCTTCCATTTGTTTGTGTCCTTTTTTATTTCATTGAGCCGTGGTTTGTAGTTCTCCTTGAAGAGGTCCTTCACATCCCTTGTAAATTGGATTCCTAGGTATTTTATTCTCTTTGTAGTAATTGTGAATGGGAATTCACTCATGATTTGGCTCTCTGTTTGTCTATTACTGATGTATAGGAATGCTTGTGATTTCTGCACATTGATTTTGTATCCTGAGATTTTGCTGAAGTTGCTTATCAACTTAGGGAGATTTTGGGCTGAGATGATGGGGTTTTCTAAATATGCAACCATGTCATCTGCAAACAGAGACAATTTGACTTCCTCTTTTCCTAATTGAATATCTTTTATTTCTTCCTCTTGCCTGATTGCCCTAGCCAGAACTTCCAACACTATGTTGAATGGGAGTGGTGAGAGAAGGCATGCTTGTCTTGTGCCAGTTTTCAAAGGGAAAGCTTCCAGTTTTTGCCCATTCAGTATGATATTGCCTGTGAGTTTGTTATAAATAGCTCTTATTATTTTGAGATACATTCCATCTATACCTAGTTTAATGAGAGTTTTTAGCATGAAGGGCTGTTGAATTTTCTTGAAGGCTTTTTCTGAATCTATTGCGATAATCATATAATTTTTGTCATTGGTTTTGTTTATGTGATGGATTATGTTGATTGATTTGCGTATGTTGCACCAGCCTTGCATCCCAGGGATGAAGTCCACTTAATCATGATGGATAAGCTTTTTTATGTGCTGCTGGATTCGGTTTGCCAGCATTTTACGGATGATTTCACATCAATGTTCATCGAGAATTTTCACATCAATGTTCATCAGGATATTGGCCCAAAATTCTCTTTTTTTGTGTGTGTCTCTACCAGGCTTTGGTATCAGGATGATGCTAACCTCATAAAATGAGTTAGGGAGAATTCCCTTTTTCTATTGATAGAAATAGTTTCAGAAGCAGTGGTACCGGCTCCTCTTTGTACCTCTGGTAGAATTCGGCTGTGACTCTGTCTGGCCCTGGACTTTTTTTGGTTGGTAGGCTATTAATTATTGCCTCAGTTTCAGAGCCTGTTATTGGTCTATTCAGAGATTCAACTTCTTCCTGGTTTAGTCTTGGGAGTGTGTATGTGTCCAGGAATTTATCCATTTCTTCTAGATTTTCTAGTTTATTTGCATAGAGGTGTTTACAGTATTCTCTAATAGTAGTTTGTATTTCTGTGGGACCGGTGGTGATATCCCTTTTATCATTTTTTATTGCATCTATTTGATTCTTCTCTCTTTTCTTCTTTAATAGTCTTGCTAGTGGTCTACCTATTTTGTTGATCTTTTCAAAAACCAGCTCCTGGATTCATTGATTTTTTTGAAGGGTTTATTTTGTGTCTCTATCACCTTCAGTTCTGCTCTGATCTTAGTTATTTCTTGCCTTCTGCTAGCTTTTAAATTTGTTTGCTTTTGCTTCTCTGGTTCTTTTAATTGTGATGTTAGGGTGTCAATTTTAGATCTTTTCTGCTTTCTCTTGTGGGCATTTAGTGCTATAAATTTCCCTCCACACACTGCTTTAAATATGTCCCAGAGATTGTGGTTCATTGTGTCTTTGTTCTCATTGGTTTCAAAGAACATCTTTATTTCTGCCTTCATTTCGTTATTTACCCAGTAGTCCTTCAGGAGCAAGTTGTTCAGTTTTTCATGTAGTTGTGCGGTTTTGAGTGAGTTTATTAATCCTGAGTTCTAATTTGATTGCACTGTGGTCTGAGAGACAGTTTGTTGTGATTTCTGTTCTTTTACATCTGCTGAGGAGTGTTTTACTATCATTTATGTGATCAATTTTAGAATATGTATGATGTGGTGCTGAGAAGAATGTACATTCTATTGATTTGGGGTGTAGAGTTGTGTAGATGTCTATTAGGTCTGCTTGGTCCAGAGCTGAGTTCAAATCCTGGACATCCTTGTTAACCTTCTGTCTTGTTGATTTGTCTGATATTGACAGTGGGGTGTTTAAGTCTCCCATTATTAGTGTGTGGGAGTGTAAGTCTCTTTGTAGGTCTTTAAGGAATTGCTTTATAAATCTGTATGCTCCTGTATTTGGTGCATATATATTTAGTATAGTATATCTTCTTGGTGAATTGATTCCTTTACCATTATGTAGTGGCCTTCTTTGTCTCTTTTGATTGTTATTGGTTTAAAGTCTGTTTTATCAGAGACTAGGATTACAACCCCTGTTTTTTTGTTTTCCTTTCTATTTGCTTGGTAGATCTTCCTCCATCTTTTTATTTTGAGCCTATGTATGTCTTTGCACATGAAATGGGTCTCCTGAATACAGCACACTGATGAGTTTTGACTCTTTATCCATTTTGCCAGTCTGTGTCTTTTAATTGGGGCATTTAGCACATTTACATTTAAGGTTAATATTGTTATGTTTGAATTTGATCCTGTCATTATGATGTTAGCTGGTTATTTTGCCCATTAATTGATGCAGTTTCTTCATAGCATCAATGGTCTTTACCATTTGGCATGTTTTTGCAGTGGCTGGTACCAGTTGTTCTTTTCCATGTTTAGTGCTTCCTTCAGAAGCTCTTATAAGGCAGGCCTGGTGGTGACAAAATCTCTCAGTATTTGCTTGTCTGTAAAGGATTTTATTTCTCCTTCACTTATGAAGCTTAGTTTGGCTGCATATGAGATTCTGGGTTGAAAATTCTTTTCTTTAAGAATGTAGAATGTTGGCCCCTACTCTATTCTGGCTTGTAGGGTTTCTGCTGAGCAATCCGCTATTAGTCTGATGGGCTTCATTTTGTGGGTAACCCAACCTTTCTCTCTGGCTGCCCTTAACATTTTTTCCTTCATTTCAACCTTGGTGAATCTGACAATTATGTGTCTTGGGGTTGCTCTTCTCGAGGAGTATCTTTGTGGTGTTCTCTGTATTTCCTGAATTTGAATATTGGCCTGCCTTGCTAGGTTAGGGAAGTTCTCTCAGATAATATCCTGAAGAGTGTTTTCTAACTTGGCTCCATTCTTCTTGTCACTTTCCAGTACACTAATCAAACGTATATTTGGTCTTTTCACATAGTCCCATATTTCTTGGAGGCTTTGTTCATTTCTTTTCACTCTTTTTTTCTCTAATTTTGTCTTCTCATTTTATTTCATTAATTTGATCTTCAATCACTGATATCCTTTCTTTGACTTGATCAAATCGGCTATTGAAACTTGTGCATGTGTCAGAAGTTCTCGTGCCATGGTTTTCAGCTCCATCAGGTCATTTTAGGTCTCCTGTACACTGTTTATTCTAGTTAGCCAGTTAGCCATTTATCTAACCTTTTTTCAAGGTTTTTAGCTTCCTTGCAATGGGTTAGAACATGCTCCTTTAGCTCGGACAAATTTGTTATTACCAACCTTCTGAAGCCTACTTCTGTCAACTCATTAAATTCATTCTCCATCCAGTTGTGTTCCCTTGCTGGCGAGGAGCTGTGATCCTTTGAAGGAGAAGAGGCACTCTTTTTTTTGGAATTTTCAGCTTTTCTACTCTGGTTTCTCCCCATCTTTGTGGTTTTATCTATCTTTGATCTTTGATGTGACCTACAGATGGGGTTTTGGTGTGGATGTCCTTTTTGTTGATGTTGATGCTATTCCTTTCTGTTTGTTAGTTTTCCTTCTAACAGGCAGACCCCTCAGCTGCAGGTCTGTTGGAGTTTGCCGGAGGTTCACTCCAGACCCTGTTTGCCTGGGTATCACCAGAGGAGGCTACAGAACAGCAAGTATTGCTACCTGATCCTTCCTCTGGAAGTTTCATCCCAGAGGGGCACCCGCCTGTTTGAGGTGTCTGTTGGCCCCTACTGGGAGGTGTTTCCCAGCCAGGCTACATGGGGGTCAGGGACCCACTTGAGGAGGCAGTCTGTCTGTTCTTGGAGCTCAAACACCATGCTGAGAAAACCACTGCTCTCTTCAGAGCTGTCAGACAGGGACATTTAGGTCTGCAGAAGCTGCCTGTTGCCTTTTGTTCTGCTATGCCCTGCCCCAAGAGGTGGAATCTATAGAGGCAGTAGGCCTTGATGAGCTGCAGTGGGCTCTGCCCAGTCTGTGCTTCCAGGCCTCTTTCTTTACACTGTGAGCTACTCAAGCCTCAGTAACGGCAGACACCCCTCCCCCAATCCAGCTGCAGCATCGCCGGTCCATCTCAGACTGCTGCACTAGCAGTGAGCAAGGCTCTGTGGGCATGGGATCTGCCAACCCAGGTGTGGGAGGGTATCTCCTGGTCTGCCGATTGCTAAGACAGTGGGAATAGTGCAGTGTTTGGTCAGGAGTGTACCGTTTCTCCAGATACAGTCTGTCACGGCTTCCCTTGGCTAGGAAAGGGAAATCCCCCAACCCCTTGTGCTTCATGGGTGAGGCGATGCCCTGTCCTGCTTCAGCTTGCGCTCTGTGGGCTGTACCCACTGTCCAACCAGTCCTAGTGAAATGAACCAGTTACCTCAGTTGGAAATGCAGAAGTCACCTGTCTTCTGCATTGATCTTGCTGGGAGCTGCAGACTGGAGCTGTTCCTATTCAGCCATCTTCGATTCTGTTATATTTCATAAATACTGTTTGTATTTACAAGTGATGGAAATTTTTCCTGTTCCTATATGACATTTATATTTTAATGTCTCAATTCTTATCTTTATATAGGGGACAGAAACCTCTATAGCTTTTGAAGAGACACAATGAAAATGGACTCTTTGTGTATAATGTGAAGTTGGCCCTGATTATGTAACAGGAACACTTCCAATATGTCACCATTGAAAACGTTGCCATTTTAAGTGTCTAGTAAATACTTTGTGTCAAGGTAAAAAAGTTTCCTCTTTTTTTCTAGTTAGCTAAGATTGTTTTCATTATGAAAGTGTGCTGCACTTTATCAGATGAATTTTCAGCATTTTCTTTAGTCTGTTAACATCAAGGCAAGAGTGTCAAGCAAGTAGTACTGGCATCCAGAGGATGCCACTGAGCATAAGAGGCTCTAAGTTCTTCATTATTTAAGTTTGGAGAAATGCCCCAGGGACTCCACCATAGGCCCTGCAAGGAGTGGGCTGTTCAGCAGAAGTAGTTTAATAAGCCCCATTCCCTTGTCAGTAAAAGGAGGCCTGGAGAGAATTGAAGGTTGCTGACCCACCTTGGGTGACATTTGTGCTCTCACAGTGGAAATCATCCCTTCCTGTCCTCTACTTTTGGGGTATAGGAAGCGACTGTCTTAAGCCCCTCCTAATCTTTGTGAGTAGGGATTCTCAGGTTACCTCAATGTCTCTGATTAAGTCATGTAAGGCAGGGATGGGTAATCATTTCCTCTTGTAAAATTCTGACATTTGGAACCAGCAGATGGACTGATTTTATGGAGCATGGGGAGAAGAAAAGGAAGGACAAAGCTGTGAGCAGGAGTGTTTTGGGGCAATGTGGATTGCAACACCGTGGATTGAGTTTCCTAGGGGGCTATGTGAATGCCAGTATCACAGAAGCTGCCTGGGGTTCACACCCTACTCATGAGCAAGTTGCTTCCTGAAACTCAGGGACCCCGGCAACAAGACATTATGGACTGAAATGTGTACTGGTGCAAAGGTGAGGGTAAGGGACATGCAGCTAGAGGCAATCATAGAGTCTCTTTCCTGAAGAACCAGCTGCTGAAAGGAACTGTCATTTGTAATTAGTCACACAACCAGTCAGTGTGGGCTGAGAGGCAGTAGTGTACCTGCTGACATGTAGTTCCTCCTGTGAGCAGGTATTGCCCACCATTGGCACCAACAGCATTCTCTCTACCCTCTGCACATGCAAAGAAATAAGACAGTAGGCCACTGCCCAACCTTTCACTTCAAGTAGCAACAGCTTCAAGCTGAGCTACCACTCTATGGCCTGAGTGGTGAAACGACAAAACTGGAGGACAATGTCATTTGTTTGGACTGTGTTTGAAATCAACTCTAGAAAGTTTGCATTACAGGAGTCTGGGAAACAGTGTATGAAGAATTTTCAGACTATGTATTAGTTTTGGGAACAGGTTTCAAGCTTCAAGATTGCACGGATCTGAATTAGGCTCTTAATAAAACCTGCTCTTTATTAAACTAGTGATTTGCATTGATTTACTTTTTGATGTTGAGCCATCCTTGCATTCCTTGGATATACCCTACTCGGTCTGATGCTATATATGCTCATCACACATCCTATAGGGTAGGCACTATACTAGTTAAACCTATTAACCCTATTTTATAGGTGCTATTATTTTCCCCTATTTACAAATAAGAATGTCAAGGGATATAGAGGTTACAGTGATTTTCCAAATATTATGCAGCTAGTTCATGGGCTAATGAATGTAGGAAGTCAGATTCCAGAGACTGCTATTAACCATGAATACAGGGCTGAACTTTAATAGTTATTTTTTAAATTATATTTTTGCCTCTCTGCTTATAAATTAGATTTTCTAAAAGTTTCCTTCTTTTGTTCAATCCTTATCCATTCTGAATTATATGTTCAGCTAATCATCTCAGCTAAGTAGTTTTTTAGATATAAACCATTTCTGTATGAGAGTAGTCTCTTCTCTGAAGATTTTATACAACTCACCTTAAAACCATTTTGTTGATGGAGGGATGGTTGTTAATTTTTGACTTCCATTTCTGTATTTTATGATTAGTCATATATCAATTACTCTGATATATCAGTCATTCTTGGGCCAACTTAAATAATTCTAAACTTTCTTATAATATTATATATTTTACCTAATTTTCCAATGTGTTGCTATAAAATTAACTGTACATAGTGTGATTTTATAATGTCAGGACCATCTGTCCTAGTATAATAATACCTTTTCTTCCTGATTTGTTCATTGTTGTTTGTTTGTTTGTTTGAGATGGAGTCTCCCTTTGTTGTCCAGGCTGGAGTGCAGTGGCACGTACTCAGCTCACTGCAACCTCTGCCTCCCAGATTCAAGCGATTCGCCTGCCTCAGCCTCCCAAGTAGCTGAGATTACAGGCATGCACCACCACGTCCAATTAATTTTTGTATTTTTAGTAGAGATGGGGTTTTACCATGTTTCTCAGGCTGGTCTTGAACTCCTGACCTCAGGTGATCCGCCTGCCTCGGCCTCCCAAAGTGTTGGGATTACAGGCGTGAGCCACTGCTCCTGGGCTGGTTTGTTAATTCCTTATACCTTTTCTATCAATCATTGATATTGTATCAGTCAGCTAACACAACAGTAAATTTCCCTCTCAAGGGCTTACAACAGTAAACGGTTTATTTCCTGCTCTGGATCTTCCAGTTTGTTGAGCTTTGGCTGATTTCAGCTGAGTGGGCCTGGACTCAGCAGCAGTCGGCTGGACAGACTTTCAGGTGAGTTCATGACTGTTCCATATCACTTTCCAGGGATGCATACTTCCCATGATTGGGAAAGAAACACAAAGGCCATAGCAAACCTGTAAGCACTCGTTAAGCTGCTGATCCCTTCGTCTCAGCTCAGGGTCACATGGCCACACCAAACAGCAAAGGGGCTGGAGTGTTTACTCCTCACACTCTAATGGGAGCCTTTGTGAAGTCCTATGGCAAAGGGCCTGAGATGTAATTTTACAACAAGGAGGAAACAACTCAAAACTACTACAGCCATATTTGCTGAGTTTATATCTCTGACAAAGAACCAGTATTTTATTTTATTAGCACTATAGTTATTTTTAATTCAAGTTTATTAATTTAATTATATAATTTTCATTTATTCCTCCATTATACCCTCTTTTGAAGTGCATATTAATTTATCTGTCATGTAGGGTCCACACTCCTTGGAGGACTATTTCTGAGGCTTGTCATTTCTATCAGCTCTCACTCTGCTTATCCCCTACTGTATTTGATAATTGTCCCTTCATGAACTCAAATCTGCCTGGCCTCCATCTGAGACACCACTGAGGTGCCTGGGCTGTGGTATCTCCACTGCATTTAAGTCTCCACAGTGCGGGAGATCATGCCACGCTGAGACACTGGAAACACAATTTTTCATCTTGGCATAAATAGCAAAATTCAGTAATAGTCGTAAGAACAGCATAAATTCACTTCCGAGTCTATGAGAAGACAGATCTATGGGTACACATCCTTGGGGGAGAAACTCGTCCCCTCCAGAATCCAGGCTTTCTGAGGTTCCTTTGCTCCTAGGTATATTTACCTCCTGCTTACCCTCTCCCCACTCAAAACCACCCTTTCTCTAAGTCTGTAGCACAGTTAGGATCCTGACTCAATGCAAATCTGTCAGTTTCACATTCCCACCTTCCTGGGAGGTCTGCCTATTTGCTAAGCGAATGGAAAGTCCTTTGTCCTCTGGGCCTATGGGCCCCTCAGCATTGTGTCAATGGCATCAGGAGACACAGCCTTGAGAGGGATCTTATTTACCATTGAAGCACCTCTTGATGCCTGGAAGGCCCCCTGAATGGGAACCAGAGGGCCACTGGACAGGGCCTGATGACATGAGTACACAAGGATGAGGACCCTTGAGAAGCCAAAACTCCCATCACAAGGCAGAGTCACAGGGAAGTGACCCACCCCACTCACCACCTGGGAAAAACAAACCTCTCAAGCTGTTTGGTGACATGAAGTGTTTCAAAGAATGGGTGTGAGTTTGGAGGAAGGCAAGCATTAAAGCTCACATCCGGGATCTGGGCAGCTTGACTAGGCTCTGGTGACAAGAACTGGACCCTTCTGGAAACTCAGGCCTGGACGAGCACTGATGATCTGGTGTCTGCTCGAGGTCTCTACCTCTCTCCTCTCCCTCGCACCCAATCCTCCTGTGTGCCCAGCCCTGGTTTGCACCCTGGGGACAGAGATGTGAACTGAGAATAGAAAAGTGAGGTCACTGGTAAAGGGGGCACAGATGGTAGCTCCAGCCAGAGAGAAGAGGGCTGATTTGAGGACACGCTACTGGAGGATTCATTTGTTCCATAAATGTTTATTGAGCATCGACTCTGTTTCCAGGCACTCTTCTTGGTGGAGAAACAACAGCTGGGGAGCAAGACCCCTGTTCTTATGAGCTTCTCATTCTACAGGAGTGGGGTGGGTGATCAATCGATATGCAACCAAATAAACAAAACAGTCCCATGTGGAAGCTATAATTGGCAGAAAATTAGAACAGAGAATTACAACTGAGTGACTACTTAAAATTACAGGGTTAGCAAAGACCTTTCTCCTGAGATAATATTTAAGCTGAAAGCTGAGTGACAACAAATAAGCAGGCAGAGATGCAGGGAAATGTCCAGGCAGAGGGAGCAGCAGGTGCCAATGCCCACATTCAGCTGTGGATTGAAGTCATCTGCAAATACCCCTTCTCCTTGTGCCTGGCCTGGTGAGATGTCCAAACAAGACATTTGACAAAGGTTCTAAACGAGAGGAGATGAAGGATGTGACTCAGTGCTGGGGGTTTTTAGTCTCTCCACCCTGGCCCTGCAATGAACAAAATACAAATGGAAGTAGTCAATTGTACGCATGCATGTGTGTGTGTTCGTGTGTGTGTGTGTGTGTCCATGTGTTTGTCTGGTGGAAGATCTATGCATGCTTTTTCTGGAAATAAATATTTGGAGAAAGCTACCCTGAGAACCTGTGACTCTGGAGGCTCAGAGGTGCTTAGCTGTGGAGACAAATGCCTGGAAGGGAGAAGTGCAGGATGGGGTGAGGGCACTAATGTAAAGAGCTGCCTAGCACTGTGCTGGAGACCCAATGGCATCCCAGGCAGAGATGGGTGAGATGGACCCAATGGGGAGAAGGGAGATCCAGGTCCGACCTGTGTCTTTCTGAATCTCCACCTCCAGCAGGCATCTCCTCCACATGAGGGTTCGAGCACAGACTTGGGGAGGCTCCCGTTTCATCAGGACCCAAGCTACACTCAGAACAATCCCTTTAAAATGCCATTGTCTCCAAAACAAAGCTGCTTGCTGACTCTCCGGGATCCCATATTTCCACACAGGAATTAGGGATGTGTAGTTGTCCCTACAGAGGGGTGTCCCGCCTGGTTAGGGAGCTGGCCTTGGTGCAGGCCCTCCCCTGGGATGCAGGAGTCAGGGGTCTTTTTTCTTTGGGTCACCATTAGCTCGCTTGCTGTTCCGGGGGTGAACATGAATGCAGTATTGAGATTTTTGGGAAAAAAATGAGTGACAGCCACTGGGTCACTTTGTCAAGGGTTCAGAGGTTTGCAGGGCCTTCCTGGGAAGTTGGGGCTCCCAGGAAACACAGGGGCTCCTGGAATTCCAGGACCAAGGGGCCAAAAAGGAGATCGTTGGGACAATTCAGGTAAGGGGCATACCTCAGCAGGGTGGCCTGAGGGTCCCAGGTCCGGGGGAGCTGGAGGGCCGCTGGAAGTTCCCCTTCTCTTGCTTCTCCTGCTGTCTCATGGGAAGATGCTCAATTCTGCCTCCTGGCCCAGCACCGCCAGCCCTCTCAGCTTTACTTGGGGCCTGAGGGGACTCCCATAGGTGCCCAGATGCAGACATTCAAGCCATGTAGGGCCATTCCCTCGTCAGGCCCCTTAGCAGATGGGCCCTGGCTTTTCTTCAGTGGAAACAGTCCAGTGTGCACCTCCGGGGTGCCAGGGAGGAAATAGGCCCTTTAGGGGTTGGGTTTATGTCCATTGTCACAAGAGTGGCATGAAAACGTTCTGCCTCTTAGGACCCCTGGGTGACGGGGAACATCACAGCAACTTAGTTCAGAGAAAAATGGAGCAAACTCAGTAAGAACAAAAGAACAATGACAACCTACTTATTCATATTTGCCTACCAGTCTGTCAAAACAATAAACATATTAAACAGTGTATCTGGAATGAGAAATGAAAATGAATGACAAAGAAAAGTTTTCAGGCCAGACGCAGTGGCTCACACCTGTAATCCCAACACTCTGGGAGGCCAAGGCTGGCGGATCATGAGGTCAGGAGATTGAGACCACCCTGGCTAACACGGTGAAACTCCGTCTCTACTGAAAATACAAAAAATTAGGCCGGGCGCGGTGGCTCACGCCTGTAATCCCAGCACTCTGGGAGGCCAAGGCGGGCGGATCACGAGGTCAGAAGATTGAGACCATCCTGACTAACATGGTGAAACCCCGTCTCTACTAAAAATACAAAAAATTAGCTGGGCGTAGTGGCGGGCGCCTGTAGTCCCAGCTACTCGGGAGGCTGAGGCAGGAGAATGGCGTGAACCCGAGAGGCGGAGGTTGCATTGAGCCGAGATTGAGCCACTGCACTCCAGTCTGGGTGACAGAGCAGGACTCCACCTCAAAAAAAAAAAAAAAAAAAAAGAGAAAAAAGAAAAGTTTTCAGAAAGAGGAGTAATGAGTTGAGTATTTTCTTATGAATTCTTACAATATGACAATATGCAAGCTGTATGTGGAGACAGAGGTCCAGGCCTGAAGTTCCGGGTTGTGAAGGGATGCAGAGGTATAGCTGGGAAACAGGAATGTAGTCATTTTCCCCCTTTTATTTCTTTTGCTTTCTTATTTTTCTGGAATAAGCGTTCTTCTTAGTAAGCCACTTTGTTTTTTTCAAAATGCTCCACTCTCCAACTTAAGGTCTTCTCCATAAATACCTTCTCCCTGTTGCTTTGCAGTTGCTGAGGCTAAGCTGGCCAACTTAGAGAGACAGCTGCAGAGCCTGAGATCAGAACTGGACCACATGAGGAAGCGTGAGCTTTCTCTCTGCCCATAACGTGTTCTTGGCTCTCACTCTTTTCTTCAGTGCACTCTAGGTTTGGAGGAGGTGGGAGGGGAACTAACTCATGAACACTTGTCCTACACCAGGGCCTGTGCTGGGTGGCATTTTCCCATAAGATGGTTCCATTCAATCCTCTCAGCAACCTCAGTTGTGGTTGTTGAACTTGCTTTATTGACAGGTGAGGAAACCGAGGTGCAGGAAGTGTTTGTGACTCATTTCAGGTCACACAGCTGGGAAGTGGCAGGGGAGGGTTTGAATGGAGGTCTGTCCTCTCCAAAGTCTGTGCTCCTTCCTTGTTATCTACTGTGCTCTGATGTCTGTCCCTGCCTCTTCCTTATCCTGGTGCCCAAGCCTGCAGTGGGGCCCAAGACTGTCTCCCTATGTGCACCTGTGCCAAGGCAGGTTTTAGCAGATGCTTTTTCAAGGTGGGATATCCCAGGGGAGTCTGGGCTGTCTGCAGGGGTCTGGACGCCCCTTCCTAGGCTCTACAGCTGAGGTCTGCTTTCTGACCAGGCTCTGGACTGAGCTACTGGGCATAGGGTGATTTTTTCAGAGGTCTGACTTCCCAGAGAACTCAGACTACTTGCCTACTGTCCTGGGCTGGGCTCCAAATCCAGCCAGCCTCACTCACCCTTTGTGATTTTCCTTTCTTCCTTCCTTCCTTCTTTCTTTCTTTTTTTTTTTTTTTTTTTTGAGACGGAGTCCCTCTCTGTCGCCCAAGCTGTGGTGCAGTGGCTGGATCTCAGTTCACTGCGAGCTCCGCCTCCCGGGTTTACGCCATTCTCCTGCCTCAGCCTCCCGAGTAGCTGGGACTACAGGCGCCAGCCACCTCGCCCGGCTAGTTTTTTTGTATTTTTTAGTAGACACGGGGTTTCACCGAGTTAGCCAGGATGGTCTCAATCTCCTGACCTCGTGATCCGCCCATCTCGGCCTCCCAAAGTGCTGAGATTACAGGCTTGAGCCGCCGCGCTCGGCCCTCTTTCTCTCTTTCTCTCTTTCTCTCTTTCTCTCTTTCTCTCTTTCTCTCTTTCTCTCTTTCTCTCTTTCTCTCTTTCTCTCCCTCTCCCTCTCCCTCTCCCTCTCCTTCCTTCCTTCCTTCCTGGAAAATGTCTGGGAAGAAGCTCTTCGTGACCAACGGTGAGGGGATGCTTTTCTCCAAAGTGAAGAATCTATGTGCTGGGCTCCAGGTCACAGTGGCTGCCCACAAGAATGCCGAGGAGAATAAGGCCATCCAGGACGTGACCAAAGACAGTGCGTTTCTGGGGATCACAGATGAGGCCACCAAAGGCCAGTTCGTGTACGTGATGGGCGGGAGACTGACCTACAGCAACTGGAAGAAGGATGAGTCACACGACCATGGCTCAGGGGAGGACTGTGTGATTCTCCTGAAGGACAGGCTCTGGAATGACATCTCGTGCATGTCCTGCTTCCTGGCCATCTGTGAGTTTCCCACCTGAAAAGGCACGTTCCTCAGCCTCCTCCTTGGCTCCCAGCTGAAATCTCTGCTGTCCCTCCAAATTAATATGTTGAAATCCTAACTCTCAAGGTGACAGTATTAGGAGATGGGAATTTGGGGAGGTAATTAGGCCGTGAGAGCAGAGGTTAATGATTGGGATTAGTGTCCTTAGTGCCCCAGAAGAGACTTCAGAGTGCTAGTTAGCCCCCTTACACCCTATGAGGACAGGCAGAAGGTGCCACCTATGAACCAGAGAGCAGACCCTCACAAGACATCACATCTGTTGGTGTTTTGCTCTTGGACTTTCCAGCCTCCAGATCTGTAAGAAATACATATCTGTTGTTTATAAGCCCTTTAGTTTGCAGTATTTTGCTGTAGCAGCCTGAGGGGATTAAGACAGCACCAAGAACCAAAACTACACAATATTATAAAATACTAACAATGCAATCGCTGCACATAAGATCTATTCAAAATTTTTATACTATGTTATACTCCACAAATTAAAACTGATTTTTTGCCCATTTTCTAATTAGATTGTTTGTTTGTTTTTTGACTGCTAAGTTTTGAGGGTTCATTATACATACTAGATATGAGTCCTTCATTGGATATGTGATCTGTAAATATTTTCTTTCAGTCTGTAGCTTGTCTCTTCATACTCTTAACAGGGTCTTTCACTGAGCAAAATTTTCCATTTTGGTGAAGTCCAGTTTATCAATCTTCTTTTAATATATTGTGTTTTGTATCAAGTATATGGACTTTTTGCCTAGTCCAAGATTGCAAACATTTCTTCTGTTTTTTTCTAAAATTTTATAGTTTTACATTTTAATTCAAGTCTATCATCCATTTTGAGTTAATTTTTGTATAAGATGTGAACCTTGGATTGACGTCCCCCTCTCTCCTTGTCTTCCTCCCTCTGTTTCTCCCTCTATCCCTCCTTCACCTCTTTCTTTCTCTCTTTCTTTCCTTTCTTCCCTCCTTCCTTCCTTCCTTCCTTCCTTCCTCCCTCCCTCCCTCCCTCCCTCCTTCTCTCTTTCTTTCTTTCTTTCTTTCTTTCTTTCTTTCTTTCTTTCTTTCTTCCTTCCTTCCTTCCTTCCTTCCTTCCTTCCTTCCTTCCTTCCTTCCTCCCTCCCTCCCTCCCTCCCTCCTTCTCTCTTTCTTTCTTTCTTTCTTTCTTTCTTTCTTTCTTTCTTTCTTTCTTTCTTTCTTTCTTTCTTTCTTCCTTCCTTCCTTCCTTCCTTCCTTCCTTCCTTCCTTCCTTCCTTCCTTCCTTTCTTTTTCTTTCTCTTCCTTTTTTTTGGCAGAGTCTCACTCTGTTGCCCACACCCAGGTTGGAGTGCAGTGATGCAGTCTTAGCTCATTGCAACCTCTGCCTCCTGGGTTGAAGTCATTCTCATGCCTCAGCCTCCCAAGTAGCTGGGATTACAGGCACGCACCACCATGCCCGGCTAATTTTTGTATTTTGTAGTAGAGACAGGGTTTTCTTGGCCAGGCTAGCCTCAAACTTCTGTCCTCAAGTGATTTACCCACCTCGGCTTCCCAAAGTGCTAACATTACAGGCACTAGCCACCACACCGGGCCCCCTTCCTTCTTTCCTCCCTTCCTCCTTCCCTCCCTCCCTCCCTCCCTCCCTTCCTTCCTTTCTTTTTATTCCTATGGATGTCCAATCACTTTAGCACCATTTGTTGAAAAGGTTGTCTTCCCTCCATTGCGTTGCTTTTGCTGTTTTGTTAAAAATGTTGGACATATTTTTGTGGGTCTGTTTCTGGGTTCTCCATTCTGTCATAGTGATATAAGTGTCCATCTTGCAGCCAATATCACACAGTCTTTTTTTTCCCATCTCTCTAATAAAAGATTACTGGAACCGTCTCTCAGTGAGGTGGAGAACTTGATTTCAGGGAAACTGGTGTTCTATTCAGAGTACAAGGAAATATGTTACAGTTCTTAGCACCCTTCCTTTGTTTAATCTATACTCCTCAATCTTTGTCCAGTGTACCTTCACACAGGGGATATGGAGGTTGAGGAGAGTTTGTTTTTTTCACTGAACATGGGACAGTTTTTGGTCTTTTTGTATTCTTTTGTATAATTTTGATACATTTTTGTGGTTGTATGATATCTGTAATGTATTTTTATTTGGTTTTTAACATTATTTTAATTGACAAAAATTGTATGTATTTATCTTGTTTGACATGTTGTTTTGAAATATATCTACATTGTGGAATGGCTAAACAGAGTTAACTGCTACAGGTATTACCCACATACCCATCAGTCTTTTCTGGTGAGCATACTTACAATCTAGTCTCTTAGCAATTTTCAGGAATACAATACATTCTTATTCTTGTAGTCACCATGTTGTACAATACAACACACTCTGGATTGCTGTAGCTCTATAATAAATCTTAAAATTGGGTGGATTAATTCTCCTTACTTTATTAATCATTTTGAAGATTGCTTTAGTTATTGTAGTTCTCTTGCCTTTCCATATACTTTTTAGAATAATCTTGTCAATACCTACAATCATGTTTGGATTTTGATAGCAATTGTATTGAACTTGTATAACAACTTGAGGAAATTAACATATTTACTGTGTTTGTTTACAATCCATGAATACATTATGTCTCTCCATTTATTTCAGTCTTTGATTTCCTGCATCAGCACTTTCTAGTTTTCAGCATACATGCCCCTGTTTTGTTGTTACGCCTAGATACTTCATTTTTAAAGTGATTGTAAATGGTATCTTATTTTTATTTTGTTGTTCATGTGTTCATCACTACTAAATAGAAATACAAGTCATATTATTTTATTTGTTATTTATTTATTTATTTTTAAAAGACTTTACTTTTTAAAACAAGTACAGGTTCATGACAAAATTAAGTGAGAAGTGCAGAGATTTCCCATATATCCTCTGCCCTACATGTGCATAACCTCCCTCATTATCAACATCCCCCACCAGATTAGTACATTTGGTACAACTGATGAACTTGCATGAACACATCATTATCACTCAGCTTCCATAGTTTACATTAGTGTTCACTCTTGGTGTTGTACATTTCTATGTGTTTGACCATCATATAATGACCAGTGTCCACCATTATAGTATCACATGGAAGAGTTTCACTGCACTAAAAATCTTCTGTGCTCTGCCTCTTCCCCGCTCACTCTCCTGTAATGCCTGGCAATCACAGATCTTTTTTATTATCTTCACAGTTTTGCCTTTTCCTGACTGTCACAGTTGGAATCATACAGTGTGTAGTCTGTTCAGATTGGCTTCCTTCACTTGATAATAGGCATTTAAGTTTTCCTCCATTTATTTTTATGGCTGAATAGCTGATATCTCCTTAGCACTGAATAACCTCCTCTTGTCTGGATGTACTATGGTTTATTTATTTATCCATATACCTACTGAAGGACATCTTGGTTGCTTCCAAGTTTTGGGAAGTATGAATAAAGCTGCTATAAAAATTTGTGTGCAGGTTTTTAGGTGGGCATAAGCTTTCAGCTCCTTTGGATAAATACCAAGGAGTGTGATTGCTGGATCATATGTCAGGAATGTGTTTAGTTTTATGAGAAACTACCAAATCATCTTCCAAAGTGGCTGTGCCACATTACATTCCCATGATCAATGAATGAGTTTCTGTTGCTCTACATCCTTGGCAGCATTTGGTATTGTCAATGTTCCAAATTTTGGCAATTCTAATAAGTATGTAGGGGTATCTCATTATTTCGGTTTGCATTTTCTTGATGACATATGATATGGAGCATCTTTTCATATGCTTATATACCATCTGTATATCGTCTTTGGTAAGTTGTCTGTCAAGGACTTTGGTCCATATTTTAATCAAGTCATGTTCTTATTGTTGAGTTGTAAGAGTTATTTGTATACAACATTTCTTTGTCAGATATGTATTTTGCAAATATATTTTCTCCAAGTCTCAGTTTTGTTTTCTCATTCTCTTGAAATATATTTTGCAAAGCAGACATGTTTTCATTGTAATAAAGTCCAGCTTATCTATTCTTTCTTTCACAGATCATGCCTCAGGGTTGCTTCTTAAAAGTGACTGCCAAATCCAAGGTCATTTACATCTTCTCTGTTATCTTCTAGGAGTTTTCCAGTTTTGTGTTTTACATTTAGGTCTATGATTCATTTTGAGTTCATTTTTGTGAAAGGTGTAAGTTCTGTGTCTAGACTGACTCTTTCTTTTTGGCATGTAGATGTGCAGTTGTTGTAGCAATATTTGTTGAAAAGACTATTGTTCTTTCTTCTGTTGCCTTTGCTTCTTTCTCAAAGGTCAGTTTACTATATCAATGCAGTTCTATTTCTAGGCTTTTTATCCTATTCTATTGATCTTTTTGTCACCAATACACTATCTCGATTACTGTACCTGTGTAGCAAGTGTTGAAGTCAGGTAGTGTCAGTCCTCCAACTTTACTCTTCTTCAATATTGTGTTGGCTATTCTGTGTCTTTTGCCTCTCCACATACACTTTAGAATCAGCTTATCGACACCTAAAAAATAATTTTCTGTAATTTAACTTGAAATTTTATTAAATCTATAAGTCAATCTGGAAATAATCGGCATCTTAACAATATTAAGTCTTTCTATCTTTGAACACGGAATAGCTCTCCATTTATTGAGTTCTTCTTTGATTCCTTTTATCAGAGTTTTGTGGTTTTCCTTATGTAGGTCTTATACATATTTTGTTAGATGTATGCCTTAGTATTTTATTTTGGGGGTAGTAATGTAAATGGTATTGTGTTTTTAATTTCAAATTTTACTTGTTCATTGCTGGCATATAGAAAAGTGATTGATTTTTTTGCATTAAATTTGTATCCTGTAACCCTGCCATAACTGTTCAGTAATTCTAGTTTTTTCTTGGTTGTCTTAGATTTTTTACACAACTCGTTATGCTATGTGTGAACAAAGACATTGTTTTTTCTTCCATCCCAATGTATATACCTCTTATTTCCATTTTTTGTCTTATTGCATTAGCTAAGACTTTCAGTAACATGTTGAAAGCTACTTGTAAGTAGGGACAAACTTGCCTTTTTCATAATCTTAGTGGTAAAACTTTGGGTTTCTCACTATTAACTATTAGCTGAAGGTTTTTTAATAGACTTTTTTATTAGTAGTAAACCCTATTCATAGTTTACTGAGAGTTTTGGGTTTTGTCAAATACTTGCTCTGTATCTACTGATATGATCATGTGATTTTCCTTCTTTCACATGTTGATGTGATGGGTTGCATTAATTGATTTTCCAATTTTGAAACAGCCTTACAGGCCTGAGACCAATATTAATGGAAGGTGGCTATATCGGTGGGAAACACTGAGCCTTCTGACCTCAAGCCTTTCTTGTTGCTTTCATCCTGTCTGGCCCCTGGAGGCTGTGTGCTACTGGATAAACAAGTATGCCACTCTGATGCTCTTTCCCTTATATAGAATTCTTAAGATTTACTCACTGTCTTTTGTTTTCAACAAAAGTAAAAGATTTGAACAAAAGTTTGATTATGATATATCTAGGTGTGGATTTCTTTGAGTTTATCCTACTTGAAATTTGTTGAGTTTCTTGGATGTATAGATTAATGACTGATTACAGTTTAAAATATGGACAAGGGTTGGTGAGAGTATACAGCAACTGGAAATGTCAAATACTGCTGATAGAAGTAGAAATTGTTGGAGTTTGAAAAATGGTTTGACAGAATATACTTTATTTTATTTTATTTTTTCTTTTTTTTAAATTATACTTTAAGTTCTAGAGTACACGTGCACAACATGCAGGTTTGTTACATATGTATACATGTGCCGTGTTGGTTTGCTGCACCGATTAACTCATCATTTACATTAGGTATTTCTCCTAACGCTATCCCTCCCCCATCAACCCACCCCACGACAGGCCCTAGTGTGTGATGTTCCCCGCCCTGTGTCCATGTGTTCTCATTGTTCAGTTCCCCCCTATGAGTGAGAACAGGCGGTGTTCAGTTTTCTGTCCTTGCAATAGTTTGCTCAGAATGATGGTTTCCAGCTTCATCCATGTCACTACAAAGGACATGAACTCATCCTTATTTATGGCTGCATAGTATTCCGTGGTGTATATGTGCCACATTTTCTTAATGTAGTCTATCATTGGTGGACATTTGGGTTGGTTCCAAGTCTTTGCTATTGTGAATAGCGCCGCAATAAACATACGTGTGCACAAGTCTTTATAGTAGCATGATTTATAATCTTTTGGGTATACACCCAGTAATGGGATTGCTGGGTCAAATGGTATTTCTAGTTCTAGATCCCTGAGGAATCGCCACACTGTCTTCCACAATGGTTGAACTAGTTTACACTCCCACCAACAGTGTAAAAGCATTCCTATTTCTCCACATCCTCTCCAGTACCTATTGTTTCCTGACTTTTTAATGATCGCCATTCAAACTGGTGTGAGATGGTATCTCATTGTGGTTTTGATTTTCATTTCTCTGATGACCACTGATGATAGGCATTTTTTATGTGTCTGTTGGCTGCATAAATGTCTTCTTTTGAAAAGTGTCTGTTCGTATCCTTTGCCCACTTTTTGATGGGGTTGTTTCATTTTTTTTTTCTTGTAAACTTGTTTAAGTTCTTTGTTGATTCTGGATACCAGCCCTTTGTCAGATGGGTAGATTGCAAAAATTTTCTCCCATTCTGGAGGTTGCCTGTTTGCTCTGATGATAGTTTCTTTTGCCATGCAGAAGCTTTTTAGTTTAATTAGATCCCATTTGTCTATTTTGGTTTTTGTTGCCATTGCTTTTGGTGTTTTAGTCATGAAGTCTTTGTCCATGCCTATGTCCTGAATGGTATTGCCTAGGATTTCTTCTAGGGTTGTTATAGTGTTAAATCTTACATTAAGTCTTTAATCCATCTTGAGTTAATGTTTGTATATGGTGTAAGGAAGGGATCCAGTTTCAGCTTTCTACATATGGCTAGCCAGTTTTCCCAGCACCATGTATTAAATAGGGAATCCTTTCTCCATTGCTTGTTTTTGTCAGGTTTGTCAAAGATCAGATGGTTGTAGATGTGTGGTGTTATTTCTGAGGTCATTGTTCTGCTCCATTGGTCTATATCCCTGTTTTGGTACCAGTACCATGCTGTTTTGGTTACTGTAGCCTTCTTGTGTAGTTTGAAGTCAGGTAGCCTGATGCCTCCAGCTTTGTTCTTTTTGCTTAGGATTGTCTTGGCAATGTGGGCTCTTTTTTGATTCCATATGAACTTAAAGTAGTTTTCTCCAATTCCGTGAAGAAAGTCATTGGTAACTTGATGGGGATGGCATTGAATCTATAAATTACCTTGGGTAGTATGGACATTTTCACAATATAAATTCTTCCTATCCATGAGCATGGAATATTCTTCCATTTGTTTGTGTCCTCTTTTATTTCATTGAGTAGTGGTTTGTAGTTCTCCTTGAAGAGGTCCTTCACATCCCTTGTTAGTTGGATTTCTAGGTATTTTATTCTCTTTGTAGTAATTGTGAATGGGAATTCACTCATGATTTGGCTCTCTGTTTGTCTGTTATTGATGTCTAAGAATGGTTATGATTTTTGCACATCGATTTTGTATCCCGAGACTTCGCTGAAGGTGCTTAGCAGCTTAAGGAGATTTTGGGCTGAGACGATGGGGTTTTCTAAATATACAATCATGTCATGTGCAAACAGGGACGATTTGACTTCCTCTTTTCCTAATTGAATACCCTTTATTTCTTTCTCTTGCCTGATTGCCCTGGCCAGAACTTCCAACACTATGTTGAATAGGAGTGGTGAGAGAGGGCATCCCTGTCTTGTGCCAGTTTTCAAAGGGAATGCTTCCAGTTTTTGCCCATTCAGTATGATATTGGCTGTGGGTTTGTCATAAACAGCTTATTATTTTGAGACACATTCCATCAATACCTAGTTTATTGAGAGTTTTTAACTTGAAGGCTGTTGAATTTTGTCAAAGGCCTTTTCTGCATCTATTGAGACAATCATGTGGTTTTTGTCATTAGTTCTGTTTATGTGATGGATTATGTTTATTGATTTGTGTATGTTAAGCCAGTCTTGCATCCCAGGGATGAAGTCGATTTGATCATGATGGATAAGCTTTTTTATGTGCTGCTGGATTCGGTTTGCCAGTATTTTATTGAGGATTTTCACATTGATGTTCATCACGGATATTGGTCTAAAATTCTCTTTTTTTGTTGTGTCTCTGCCAGGCTTTGGTATCAGGATGATGCTGGCCTCATAAAATGAGTTAGGGAGGATTCCCTCTTTTTCTATTGATTGGATAGTTTCAGAAGGAACGGTACCAGCTCCTCTTTGTACTTCTGGTAGAATTCGGCTGTGAATCTGTCTGGTCTTGGACTTTTTTTGGTTGGTAGGCTATTAATTATTGCCTCAATTTCAGAACTTGTTACTGGTCTATTCAGGGATTCAACTTCTTCCTGGTTTAGTCTTGGAAAGGGTGTGTGTGTCCAGGAATTTATCCATTTCTTCTAGATTTTCTAGCTTATTTGCGTAGAGGTGTTTATAGTATTTTCAGATGGTAGTTTGTATTTCTGTGGGATCGGTGGTGATATCTCCTTTATCATTTTTTTATTGCATCTATTTGATTCTTCTCTCTTTTCTTCTTTACTAGTCTTGCTAGCGGTCTATCTATTTTGTTGATCTTTTCAAAAAACAGCTCCTGGATTCATTGATTTTTTTGAAGGGTTTTTGTGTCTCTATCTCCTTCAGTTCTGCTCTGATCTTAGCTATTTCTTGCCTTCTGCTAGCTTTTGAATTTGTTTGCTTTTGCTTCTCCAGTTCTTTTAATTGTGATGTTAGGGTGTCAATTTTAGATCTTTCCTGCTTTCTCTTATGGGCATTTAGTGCTATAAATTTCCCTCCACACACTGCTTTAAATGTGTCCCAGAGATTGTGGTTCATTGTGTCTTTGTTCTCATTGGTTTCCAAGAACATCTTTATTTCTGCCCTCATGGAAACGGTTGTTCAGTTTCCATGTAGTTGTGCGGTTTTGAGTGAGTTTATTAATCCTGAGTTCTAATTTGATTGCACTGTGGTCTGAGAGACAGTTTGTTGTGATTTCTGTTCTTTTACATTTGCTGAGGAGTGCTTTACTTCCAACTATGTGATCAATTTTGGAATAAGTGTGATGTGGTGCTGAGAACAATGTATACGCTGTTGATTTGGGGTGGAGAGTTCTGTAGATGTCTATTAGGTCTACTTGGTGTAGAGCTGAGTTCAAGTCCTGGATATCCTTGTTAACCTTCTGTCTCATTGATCTGTTTAACATTGACAGTGGAGTGTTAAAGGCTCCCATTATCATTTTTGGGAGTCTAAGTCTCTTTTTAGGTCTTTCAGCGCTTCCTTTATGAATCTGGGTGCTCCTTTATTGGGTGCATATATATTTAGGATAGTTAGCTCTTCTTGTTGAATTGATCCCTTTACCATTATGTAATGGCCTTCTTTGTCTCTTTTGATCTTTGTTGGTTTAAAGTCTGTTTTATCAGAGACTAGGTTTGCAACCCTTGCTTTTTTTTTTTTTTTTGCTTTCCATTGGTTTGGTAGATCTTCCTCCATCCCTTTGTTTTGAGTCTTGTGCATCTCTGCACATGAGATGGGTCTCCTGAATACAGCACACAGATGTGTCTTAACTCTTTACCCAAATTGACAGTCTGTGTCTTTTAATTGGGGCAGTTAACCTATTTACATTTAAGATTAATATTGTTATTTGTGAATTTGATCCTGTCATTATGATGTTAGCTGGCTATTTTGCCTGTTAGTTGATGCAGTTTCTTCCTAGCATCAATGGTCTTTACAATTTGGCATGTTTTTGCAGTGGCTGGTACTGGTTGTTCTTTTCCATTTTTAGTGCTTCCTTCAGGAGCTCTTGTAAGGCAGCCTGGTGGTGACAAAATCTCTCAGCATTTACTTGTCTGTAAAGGATTTTATTTCTCCTTCACTTATGAAGTTTGGCTGGATATGAAATTCTGGGTTGGAAATTCTTTTCTTTAAGAATGTTGAATATTGGCCCCCACTCTCTTCTGGCTTGTAGGGTTTCTGCTGAGCAATCCACTGTTAGTCTGATGGGCTTCCCTTTATGGTAAACCGACCTTTCTCTCTGGCTGCCCTTAACATTTTTTCCTTCATTTCAACCTTGGTGAATCCGACAATTATGTGTCTTGGGGTTGCTCTTCTCAAGGAATATCTTTGTGGTGTTCTCTGTATTTCCTGAATTTGACTGTTGGCCTGCCTTGTTAGGTTAGGGAAGTTCTCGTGGATAATATCCTGAAGAGTGTTTTCTAACTTGGTTCCATTCTCCTTGTCACTTTCTGGTATACTAATCAAATGTATATTTGGTCTTTTCACATAGTCCCATATTTCTTGGAGGCTTTGTTCGTTTCTTTTCACTCTTTTTTCTCTAATCTTGTCTTCTCACTTCATTTCATTAATTTGATCTTCAATCACTGATACCCGTTCTTCCACTTGATCAAATCAACTACTGAAGCTTGTGCATGAGTCATGTAGTTCTCATGCCATCGTTTTCAGCTCCATCAGGTCATTTAAGGTCTTCTCTATACTGTTTATTCTAGTTAGCCATTCGTCTACTCTTTTTTCAAGATTTTAGCTTCCTTGTGATGGGTTCGAACATCCTCCTTTAGCTCAGAGAAGTTTGCTATTACCGACTTTCTGAAGCCTACTTCTGTCAACTTGTTAAAGTCATTCTTTGTCATGCTTTGTTCCATTGCTGGCGAGGAGCTGAGATCCTTTGGAGGAGAAGGGGTGCTCTGATTTTTAGAATTTTCAGCTTTTCTGCTCTGGTTTCTCCCCATCTTTGTGGTTTTATCTGCCTTTGGTCTTTGATGATGGTGACCTACAGATGGCGTTTTGGTGTGGATGTTCTTTTTGTTGATGTTGATGCTATTCCTTTCTGTTTGTTAGTTTTCCTTCTAACAGTCAGGTCCCTCAGCTGCAGGTCTGTTGGAATTTGCTGGAGGTCCACTCCAGACCCTGTTTGCCTGGGTTTCACCAGTGGCGGCTGCAGAACAGCAAATATTGCAGAATGGCAAATATTGCTGCCTGATCTTTCCTCTGGAAGCTTCATCTCAGAGGGGCACCTGGCTGTATGAGGTGTTGGTTGGCCCCTACTTGGAGGTGTCTCCAAGTTAGGCTACATGGTGGTCAGGGACCCACTTGAGGAAGTGGTCTGTCCATTCTCAGAGCTCAAATACCATGCTGGGAGAACCACTGCTCTCTTCAGAGCTGTCAGACAGGGACGTTTAAGTTTGCAGAAGTTTCTGCTGCCTTTTGTTCAGCTGTGTCCTGCACCCAGACAGAGGCAGGTGGTCCTCCTTGAACTGCGGTGGGCTCCACCCAGTTCAAGCTTCCTGGCTGCTTTCTTTACCTACTCAAGCCTCAGCAATGGCAGACACCCTCCTGCAGCCAGGCCTGCCTCCTCGCAGTTCAATCTGGGACTAGCAGTGAGCAAGGCTCCATGGGCGTGGGACCCGCTGAGCCAGGCGTGGGATATAATCTCCTGGTGTGTCATTTGCTAAGACCATTGGAAAAGCACAGTGTTTAGGAGGCAGTTTCTCGATTTTCCCAGTACAGTCTGTCACAGCTTCCCTTGGCTAAGAAAGGGAAATCCCCCAACCCCTTGCACTTCCCGGGTGAGGCAATGCCCCGCTCTGCTTTGGCTCGCCCTCCATGGACTGCACTCACTTTCCAACCAGTCCCAATGAGATGAACCAGGTACTCAGTTGGAAATGCAGAAATCACCCATATTCTGTGTCAGTTACGCTGGGAGCTGCAGACTGGAGCTGTTCCTATTCAGCCATTTTGGAACCCCATCCAGAATATACTTTAATACTTTAATATTTTAACATATGAAAACCTCATAACCTGACAGATTTATGTACAAGAATGTTCACACCAGCATTACACATACTAAGTTGAAACTGGAAATAATCACTGTCTGTCAACACGACAGTAAGGAATCAGTTGTCATATATTCAATCAGTAGAAGATTGGTCAGCAATGAACACACTGTTGCTATGTGCAACAACATAGATCAATCTCACACATACAATGGCAATCCAAAGTAGCCAGACCCCAAAATTCCCTAGTGTATGAGTATGTCCTTTATATAAATTTCAAGAACAGGGAAACTAATCAATGGCAACAGTGGTTAGAATAATGAGTTCCTATAGGGAGGAGAGAGGGCATAGAAACTGACCACACAAGACCACACCACTCTGTGGTGCTGGCAAAGTTTTCTTTTTGACTGGTTGGTAGTTTTATCGGTTTTAATTTATGACAACTCACTGTGATGTAAACTTCTCTCTTATCCTTTTTGTTTATTATGGTGCACAAGTTTTTCCAAAAAGTTAAAAAGATAGTGAAGAATACATTACCAAAATTAAAAACAAGTAACCCCCAAGAAAAGAGTATAGTTATAATTAGGTCTATATGTGTTCATCTGAAAAGATGCCTGAGGGATGTAAGGGAAATTACCAATTGCAGAATTTGAATAGATGTCTGGATGTCTGAGGTATGTAACACTAGTTGTAGAAAAGTATCTGCAGTATGATCTTATTTGTGCAAAGTAAGAGAGAGAGAGAATTTCTGAGCCTATTTCTTTGGAGCCAAACCCAAAATTAGTCAAAAGAAACTTTAAAAATCAGAGCAGAAATAAACAAAAAACAGACTAGAGACCAATAAAATAAAAAGTTGGTGAGGTTTTGGTTTGTTTGTTTGTTTGTTTTTGTATTTTTCTAGGGAAAGCATCTTGCTCTGTCACCCAGGATGGAGTGCAGTGCCTCTGTCGTGGCTCACTGCAGCCTCCAGCTCGTGAGCTCCAGAGATCCTCATTCTTCTGAGCAGCTGGGAATACAAGCATGTGCCACCACACCCAGTTAAGGTATTTTTTTCTTTCCTTTTTAAAAGATGTAGTATATTTTTGTTGCCCAGGATGGTCTCAAACTCCTGGCCTCAACTGATCCTCCTGCCTTGGCCTCAGTGCTAGGATTACAGGCATGAGCCATTATACCTGGCTGAAACATTGGTATTGTGAACAAAACAAAATTGACAAACCATTAGCTAGACTAACTAAAAAAATAAGAGAGAAGACTGAGATAAGTAAAAATTAGAAACAAAAAAAGGAGACTTACAATTGATGCCACAAACAATCATTAAACATTATTATTAACAACTTATGTCAACAAATGGGAAAATCTAGGGGAAATGGATGAATTCCTGGACACATGCAACCTACCAAGACTGAACCAGGAAGAAATAGAAAGCCTGAACATACCGATCACTAGTAACAATATTGAATCAAAAATAAAAAGTTTACCATCAAAGAAAAGTCCATGATTGGATGCCTTCACTGCTAAATTCTGCCAAAGTTTTAAAGAACGAAAAAGACCAATTCTTTTCAAGCTATTCCAAAAAATTGAAGAGGGGGAAATTCTTCCAATCACATTTTATGGGGCTAGCATTATCCTGATATCCTGACAGCAAAACCAGACATAAACACAACAACAACAAGAACAGTACAGGCTAACATCTCTGATGAACAGAGAAACAAAAATCCTCAACAAATACTAGCAAACAGAATCCAGCAGCACATCCAAAATATAATCACCATGATCAAATGGGATTCATCTCAGGGATGCAAGGATGGTTCAACATATATAAATCAATAAGTGTGATACATTACATCAGTGGAACGAAGAAGAAAACATATGATCATCTCAATAGATGCAAAAAAAAATTTGACAAAATTTAACATCCCTTCATCATAAAAATGCTCAACAAATTAGGTGTACAAATCAAGTACCTCAACACAGTAAAGGTCATATACAAAAAATCCACAGCCACCATCATATTGAATGGAGAAAATTAGAAAGCTTTTCCGCTAATAATTTGAGCATGACAAGGATGCCCAGTTTCACCAGTCTTTTTTTTTTTGAGATGGAGTCTCTCTCTGTATCCCAGGCATGATGTGTTTCTCTGGGGTTTGGAAGACTCAAAATGCTCAGGGTAGAGAGGTGAGAGAGCTGTGTTGATGAAAATTAAAATATGTCATTTCTAGGTAATAGAAAGATTTACTGTGTTATTCTTTTAAAGAATGCAGTGACATTTATTAGATGTGCCAATGTAATATAGATATGTGTGTAAATATACAGCACACAATATATGTGTGTGTGTGTATATATATATATATATATAATACATACACACATATTTGCTTAGTTTGCTGGCTGCATCAAGGAAGAGAAGTGTCAACTTCCATTCCCTTAATGTGGCTGAGCTGCCCCTTAGATTCTGACAGTAGAAGTGATTTTGAAATATATCCATAATTAGTAAATCAATTTATGCATCTCTTTGTCTCCAGGTACAGGTAGAATAAGCACATCCCTCTGACTCTGGGAAGGTTCTAGCAGAGGACTGAGCTGGAAAGAGGATTTCTGGGTAATTTTGGCAATCCACACAATGCCTGTCAGCCTCAGTTGACTGAGGCATGGAATGGGGATTTACTCTCTGTATGCCTTATGGAGTGCTGCGATGACTCAAAATGACGGGAAAGCTCCAGCAGCGACAGGCAGCTTCTTCCCAATGCTAGCACGCAGTGCAGCTGGAGAAAGGGGAAGCAAAGGGTCCCTTGAGCAGAGGCCTCGAATCTGCAGAGACGCCTGTGGGCTGTCCTTAGGGCGGCGCATGGCTCCCACTCTGCGCCCCTCAGTCTTACTTTGCCCACTTGGGAAAGCCTCATCTTCCTTGTTTCAGTCACACTGGGTGAGGAGGGAGTCCTGCCACAGGGAGTGGGACTCAGAGTGCAGTGAGACTGTGGACTCTAAGGTGGCTTTGCGTGGGCACCCAGGGCCTGGCAGTGTGAAGAGGATGTCCCCGCAGAGGGAGGTGGCCCAGCATGGGGGATGAAGCCCGAGGAGAGTGAGAAGCGCACTGAAGGAGAGCGGACCGGCGGGGGCTGTGGGGCCTGAGCAGGAGCAGGAGGCTGTGGACGCGGCTGAGTGGCCTGGCATGGGCACTCGGAACTCAGCAGGGACTGGAGCAATTCTTAGGGCTAAGAGTGACAAGCTTGTGCTTCTTAACGACATTCTTTAGGGTTGCTGGTGCCATGTGCTGGTAAACTGTAGCTGTTTCTACATCAAACACGCATAGGGCCCCACTGCAGCCCGCAGGCGAGTGCTCGGCACCCCCTGGCGGCCGGTGGTAGCCCTTACGTGCGAATCCACATTGCTACAAAGTAATCAATGGGCGACAAAGACAGCGTGATGAGGAATGGGATCTTTACAATAGTCCCAAAGTGTGTCCTCAGAACATAGTCACTGATTAAAACCAGAAAAATAATGTAGTCATGGTAGCGAAGCGTGACACCCACCACTTTATTCAATGATCAACGTGAACATCATTATTCTCGGGGCAAACTAAAGTCCCATGCCCCTGGCAGAGTGGGAGAGGAGCGCAGCGGGTGTCTGTGGTATTTCTGCCGAAGTTACAGAACCTGAATCTAATCGTGAGACAATACTTCAGGAAAAAACAAAGTGAAGGGCATTCTGCACAGTCAGTCTCCTGTGATCTTCACAGGGTGTTCAGGTCATGAAGGTGAAGGGAAGACAGAGGGACTTTGTGGGTTTCAGGACACTGGAGAAGCGTGACAACCGAATAAGGCACATGACTCAGAAACGGATCCTTTGCTATAGAGGACACTACTGGGGCGTTGGGTACATTTTGCATAGGGCCTGAAGGCTATGTGGAGTTATTGTATCAGTGTTAATTTCTTGATTATGGTTATAAGGTGAAAACGCCTTTGCATGAAAAACACACTAAAGTATCGGGGTGTTGGCGTTTCATGTTGACAACCTACTCTCAAAGGTTCAGGAAAAAAAGTCGTACTATACTGGCAATTTTTCTGTAATTTTGATGTTGTTTCAGAATAATAAAATGAAAAATGAAACTGACCAAGTCCCCCTGGTTAATAAATGACAGCTGTGGTTCAAAACTCAGGTGTGCCTTTCCCCTAAAGCCATGCCCTGCCCTGCCAACCACAAGGCCCTGCACATCCGAGTTGGCCTCTGTCCCTGCTCATCACCTACAAAACAGCCCTGCCCCCCGACAGCCGAGTTGCTGGAGCTGCGCCCCACCTGCCCCTGCCCTGCACAGGCCTGACTCCCCCATCCCACACCTGGCCCAGCACTTACCACATAGTGTGGCAGGCAACACTGGGGCAGCTGAAAGACCCTGTGCTACAAATTGCACTGGCCAGCTTCCTGCTCCTGGGAGCGGGGTCCATGGCTGAGCTTCTGCTGCCCGGAAGAGCTCCAGACTCCTCAAGGGTGTGAGATTTTTCAAACCAATTCCAAATAAGCCAGGGGAGGTTTTCCTGTCTTGGTTTCCATCATCACCACCTCCACAGTTGGAGATTCCCTCCTAATCCAGATGCTTGAACCAGGACTAGGACTTCATATATCACTGGGACACTTAGCATAATCCCCATTGCAGGTTGCCAGACATCACCCAAAGTGATGTTCTACCAAAGACAGAAACAGCAGCTCTCCCGTGACCTTCCAGGTGCTGCCCTGACTCCTCCAGCTGAACCTGCTAGGGCAGACGAAAGTGGAACATGCAGCATATTTCCCTGCCACTCTGTCCATGTGCCCACCAACTCGGCTGCAGGCTCCAGGGACACCAGCTGGGGGGGCCTGCCTGGGGCTCAGAGCTGAGCAAGGTTACAGGGCAGATAGGTTGGCCTGGATCAACCTGACCACCCTCAACTGGAGTGGTGACTTCTTCACTGTCTGACACTAAACCAGGAGCCAAGTGGATCTCCCTGAGTGCAGGGTGGGTGACCTTAACCAGTGGAGGCATTTCTCTTCTTACAGACCTCGTATTTTTCTTTACTAGGTTCTGTGCTCCTCTCAAGGGTCCTAAGTGTTCCTCCAACCTGAGTGTTCTGCAGGGAAACATGCTGTGTAAACACCATGCCTATTTCCTGCTTGGAGCACAGGTTTTGTAGTAGAGCTCTCAGGGGTGTGGAAGAAGCCTGGCAGCCCACACCCTATAAATGCTGTTGTCCACCTGTATGCTCTGACTTGGAGGCAGAGACCCAAGCAGCTGGAGGCTCTGTGTGTGGGTGAGTTTAGCCCCATCTTCTGGGTGTTCTCCAGCATGAGGATCGCAGACAGAGAGGACCAGCCCAGCAGCCATAGGCCTGACCAAGGCCCAGGCTGGGAAGGAGGGCGACTCCCTATTTTCCACTGAGAGGTGTTTCACAGCACAGTCAACGTGGATGACCTGCGAAGGCCCTCATGCTTTGATATCTTCCTTGGCCAGGTCCATCTCTACCAGGGGCTCAGCAGGGCCTAAGCCGGGGAGTGGGAGAACAGACCCCAAGAAGAAGGAAGACCTAATTACTGACTGTGAGAGGGTCATCACCCCCCTGATCATCACCTTGAGGGGCCTAGGCTATGTTCATCTTTTTTTCATTCTCAGGTCGTTGATTTCTTAGAGCCTGAAAAGAAGGTAACTGCACATATGAGGGACAGATGGAGTGAGTCAGTGAGTGAGTGACCTCATCCTTGCTCCTAATAGACTGGGAGGGACAGGGCAGCTTTTCTGCAGAGCACGGAAGTCAGAGAGGTGAAGCCAGTTTCCCAGGGTAACAGTGAGGCACTGACAGAAAGGAGACTACAGTGGAGTCCAGGTCCCCGGGCTCCCCAGAGTTCCTTACTCTTCCTCCTCCTCAGCAGCCTGGAGACCCCACACCTCCAGCCGGAGGCCTGAAGCGGGAGACCATGCCAGGTGCCAGATGATGCTGGGAATTTTCCTGGGTGCTTCGGGTCTTCCCAGCACTCTGGTCTCGCCTGCCCTGCCTCTCGGGCTCTGCCCAGCTTCCTGAGTCCTGACAGAGCACAGTGGGGGAGATGTTGGCAGAGGCGGCAGATGGGCTCACGGCCATCCCTCCTGCAGGAGCAGCAGCTGGAGCCGGAGCCATGTGGCTGTGCCCTCTGGCCCTCACTCTCACCTTGATGGCAGCCTCTGGCGCTGCGTGCGAAGTGAAGGACGTTTGTGTTGGAAGCCCTGGTATCCCCGGCACTCCTGGATCCCATGGACTGCCAGGCAGGGATGGGAGAGATGGTGTCAAAGGAGACCCTGGCCCTCCAGGTACTGTGCTGGAGACCCCACCCTCTGCTGAGGGACACAGACCCCTTTTCAGAAGGCCCGTCTGTCTAGGTCTCTAGGCTGTGGGCCATAGTGAGCTGGGTGGGACCTGGTGGGCTCCTGGGGCCCTTAGGATGGCGCATCCGGGAGAGTCTGTCCTCATAGTGCCCATGGAGTGATAACTGGGACAGCCCCAGTGATAATGAGGGTCGAATCTCACTAGCTCCAATTAGTTGTGGGTGACGGATCCCACACATCCATGTCTCTTTTCTCTGCAGGCCCAATGGGTCCGCCTGGAGGTATGCCATGTCTTCCTGGGAATGATGGGCTGCCTGGTGCCCCTGGTATCCCTGGACAGCGTGGAGAGAAGGGGGAGCCTGGCGAGAGGGGCCCTCCAGGTGAGCAGGGTGGGGCAGGTGGGCAGTGGGAACACGGGCACAGCAACCCTGAAGTCCGTTACACAGGGCTGATGGGGATCAGACAAATCCTGCAGGTTCCCCAAGGGCATTTGGCTCAACCTAAGTAAGAGAATATGAACTTGAGGGAGAAAGCCAAAGTGTCTGGGGAGTGTGGTCACAATTCAGGGAAGGGCAAGTGTGGGAAGTCCTCCATGCCTCGTGACCGCCGATGGGGAGGCACGGAGTCAGGTGTGGGATGAGGGACAGCGCTGGGAGGTGGGGGAGGCGCGTCCTGGGACGCAGCGCTGGGGACAGTCTGAAGGGTGAATGCGGACCAGACATCCAGGGAGATGGTGTGATCAGGAGCCCACAGGCAGACGGGAATTTGAAGCTCAGAGCGGTAAGCAAGGCCATCAGGGCAGTGCAGAGAGCATCATGCTTGCCCTTGGTGGAGGGTGCGGGAGAGGGACTTGCCCCACAGAGGCGGGCAGACAGAGCCACTTGAGGGACAGAGCAGGAAAGAGGACAAGGGGTGGGGGTCTCAGCAGGGGCAAGGCTTCGCTAAAGAATAGGGGACCCGGGGTGTGGAGACACACTGGAATCTTGTGGACCCGCTGAGCCTGGGGCCCGGGCGATGCCTAGCAGCAATGAAAGGGCAGAGTTCCAGGATTGCAGATGGCAAAATGCCTGCGTGGCAGCAAGTGGGGGTCTTCACTGGCCTGCCCCTCCTTCTGTGTGGGGTGCTCTCCGCAGGGCTTCCACCTCATCTAGATGAGGAGCTCCAAGTCACACTCCATGACTTCAGACATCAAATCCTGCAGACAAGGGGAGGTAAGGGGACCCCCTGGGCCTCACAGGGTAGGAGTTTCCCACAAATTCCCCTCATTCTCAGCAGCAGCTTCTAGAACATAGAGACGACAAACAGGCTCGCACATGTCAGGTCTTGGGGAAAGGAATGATGCTTGCTTTTCTGATGTCTTTGAATGGCCCAGAGGAGACAGAACCCGACACACTTCACTCCGCATTTCACAGGAAAGCAAGTTCTCCACCCATCTTACTTTCCACTGAATCCCAGGAAATGGCACCATTTCTGGCAATAAGTAATTGTTACTTAGATGAATGAATAAATGGAGGAGAGTCTAAAAATGAATTTAGAAAACTGCAATTGGAAGAGGAAGAGAAGACACAGAGAGAGGCAGATGGAGAGGCTGGGGAAAGTCCGGTGGTGGAGAGCCCAGGTGAGGGAGGTGGCTTAGAGACAAAGCAGTCAGTGGCCTGACCCAGTCTCCTCTGCTCCCAGCCCTCAGTCTACAGGAGTCCATACTGGCAGTAGGAGAGAAGGTCTTCTCCACCAATGGGCAGTCTGCCACTTTTGATGCCATTCAGGAGGCATGCGCCAGAGCAGGAGGCCACATTGCTGTCCCGAGGAATCCAGAGGAAAACGAAGCCATTGCAAGCTTCGTGAAGAAGTACAACACGTATGCCTATGTGGGCCTGACTGAGGGTCCAAGCCCTGGAGACTTCCGCTACTCAGATGAGACCCCTGTAAACTACACCAACTGGTACCCAGGGGAACCCGCAGGTCGGGGAACAGAGCAGTGTGTGGAGATGTACACAGATGGGCGGTGGAATGACAGGAACTGCCTGTACAACCGACTGACCATCTGTGAGTTCTGAGAGGCATTTATGCCACGGGACAGGGAGGATCCTGTCTGGCCTTCGGTTTCCATCCCCAGGATCCCCTTGTTCTGTGAGATGCTGGAACTCCCTTTCAACAGAATTCACTTGTGGCTATTAGGGCTGAAGGCATCCTTAACCATTTCATTCCCCTGATGGGCCCTGACTCTTCCCCCAAATCACTGGCCAGCTTTGACACGCCCCTTGCAAACCCTCCCAGCACTGCACCCCAGGCAGCCACTCCTAGCCTTGGCCTTCAGCATGAGATGGAGCCCTCCTTATTCCCCATCTGGTCCAGTTCCTTCACTTACAGATGGCAGCAGTGAGGTTTTGGGGTAGAAGGACCCTCCGACGTCACACAGAGTGCCTGCCTCCTGGTCCCTTCTGCTCTCCCTCTGCAGCCCACTGCCTGCCCAGTGCCATCGGGATGTGCAGTCCTGGCCAAGCATAATGGCAGAAAGAGGTGGACTTCAGGGAAACCCTATGTGGAGCTAAGGCTGCAGTGGAGATTCTCTGGCACTCTGAGGTCTCCAGGGCAGGCCTGGTCAGGTTCTCCAGGTGGTCAGAGGGCCCAGTGGTGCCCCAGAACAGTGGTGTCCAAGCCAACCCCATGACTGACATGTACGATTTACTCCTTTGAGTCTTTGGATGCCAACTCAGCCCCCTGACCTGAAGACAGCCGGCCTAGGCCTCTAGAGTAGAGCCCCCCAGTGCAGACGTGATCCAAGTAACGTTCTGCTGATGAACGACTTTGCACTCCACTTCAGACCTCGGTGGGCATTCACACCACCCCCTCCCCCCACACCACCGGCTCCACTTTCCCCTTCCATTAATCCATTCACCCAGATAATCATTAAAATTAACGTGTGCCAGGTCTTAGGATGTGTCTTGGGGTGGGCAGGGTACCCAGTGACTCTTGGGGATATTTATTCTCCCTGAGTCTATGTTTTCATCTGTGAAATGGGGATAAAATACTTGTTGCTGTCACAATTATTACCATCTCTCCAGCTAGCAAAATTACTACCAGAGCTGTTACTAAACACAGAGGCTATTGACCGAGCACATACCACGTGCCACACACCTTGACAAGCAATTCTAATACAGCTTATTATGTACTATTCAATCTTCACGCAATGTCACGGGACCAGTATTGTTTACCCATTTTCTATAAGGACACTGAAGCTTGGAGGAGTTAAATGTTTTGAGTATTATTCCAGAGAGCAAGTGGCAGAGGCTGGATCCAAACCCACCTTCCTGCACCTGAAGCTTATGCTTCCAGCCACCCCACTCCTGAGCTGAATAAAGATGATTGAAGCATAATAAATTGTGAATGTGTTCACATGAGTTTCCATAGCTTTGGTTCCAAGAAACGTCACATTTCTGTATTTTTGTAAATCAAATGAACTCTGGTTCTGAGCCCCCACTTTCCTCAAGATTGGAAAATTCAATCTCAGGATGTGCTTTCTTTGTTTGATGGGAGGGGCGACCTGCTCTCCTCCCTGAGATGGTGCAGGAGGATGGGGAGCTACAGACACCATTTGGAAGAACACATGGGCATCATGAATCCACATGGTCCATTTGTGGGTGGGGATACCATGCCTTCCATCCTCCATGCAGCCATCTGAATGATTCCTGCAGCCCAGCAGTGATGGTGGCACTCAGGGCTCAGTCCCAGGCCTCAGTGAGCCATCCTAGTCTCATGTTGGCTTGGAATGGGACCACTCTCCCATGACCCAGGGCTGTGCAGGAATGAGACAACATCCCCAATTGCTTGAGGAGGCAGCCACATATGTGTCCCACCTCCAGAAAGGCTCCCACTCCTCCCACCCTCACACCTGAGAACGCTCTCTTTCATGGATTTACTGCTTTTCTTGGGCAGAGAGAAGCTCTGGGTCAAAACTCACAAAATCAGATGAGAAATAGGGGAACAATTTATGATTGTTTTCTGAATGATAATTTTTAATCTGGTCACCATTCCACATGTGCTTGGGACCCAGCACAGCAATTATTGAGCCTTCCCCTAAATTAAGAGAAAACCAAGGAGAAGCATGTACAAATGTTCCTCGACTTATGAGGTGGTTAGGTCCTGATAAACACATTGCAAAATGATATCTTAAATGGAAAATGCGTTTAATACATCTAACCTACCAAACATCATAGCTGAGCCTAGACTACTTTAACCATGTCCAGAACCCTATGTTAGCCTGCAGTTGGGCGAAATTATCCAACACAAGCTCTATTTTATAATAGGGTGCTGACTATCTCATGGAATTTATTGACTACTATACAGGAAGTGAATGAATGGTTGTATGTGTACTTGAAGTGTGGCTTCTCCTGAATTCACATCGCTTTTGGACCAATGTAAAGTCCGTAAATTATAAGTCAAACCACCATAAATCCAGGACCATGTGTATTCCCAACTTTATAAGTAAATACGCCAAGTCAATGAAAATTGATGTCTTCTCATTTCTTGTTAGGATTATTTTTACTTTCTTTATGCTTTTATTTGCTATTGTTACTATTTTATCATATTTTAAATTAATTATTGCTGGTTTATGAGAAAAACTCTTCGTTTACTTTTTATTCATCTTATACCCAACCATCTTTTTGGATTCTCATTTTTTTTCCTAATATTAATAATTCTAAGATAATTGATTCTTTTGTTTGTTTGTTTTTATTTTTGAGACAGAGTCTCTCTTTGTTGCCCAGGCTGGAGTGCAATGGCACAATCTTGGCTCACTGCAACATCTGCTTCTCGGGTTCAAGTGATTCTCCTGCCTCAGCCTCCCAAGTAGCTGGGATTACAGGCGTGTACCACCACGCCTGGCTAATTTTTGTATTTTTAGTGGTGACAGGGTTTCACCATGTTGGCCTGGCTTGTCTTAAACTCCTGACCTTAAATGATCCTCCTGCCTTGGCCTCCCCAAATGTGGGGATTACAGGCATAAGTCACCTTGCCCAGCCAATGATTCTTTTATATTTTATAGATAAATAGTTACATTTACGAAGGATGGAAATTTGATCTGTCCTTTTATGACATTTATATTTTTTCCATCTCATTTCTTAGCTCCACCACAGGAGCTCAGCTAAGGGGGGAGTAGAAGGGACTGAGCGGGGCACCCTTCCCTCCTCCCATCTTGGACCTGGGATGCGAACGCACACTGACCACCTCTGGCTCACTCTCTCTCTTCTGCCATGAAGCCTACAATGAACCATGGTGAGGCAGGAGGGTTATGGAGGGCTCCAGGGACAAAGCCTTTGTGAACACAGTAAGGTTTTATTTTTGTTTTTCATGAGAGACACAGGAAACTGTAAAGGAATACTTGAATTTGGGCCTGACCTTGTCATATTTTTCTCATAGAAAGATCATTCTGGCTGATACACCAAAGATGTTCCTGAGATCTGCTGGGGGACTTCCCTGAACAGCTGTAATTATGTAATAGTTCAGGTAAGATTTTTTTTTTTTTCTTAGTTAGAAGCCCACAGAACCAAAGAATGAGTCATGGACAATAGCTATTAGTTATTCCTCAATTATCTGCCCCGGTGATGGCTCAGTAATGGTAGGGTTGCTGGGTTCAGAAAATAAAAATACAGGCCAGGCATCGTGGCTCACGCCTGTAACCCCAGCACTTTGGGAGGCCGAGGCAGGTGGATCACGAGGTCAGGAGTTTGAGACCAGCCTGGCCAACAGAGTGAAACTTGTCTCTACTAAAAATACAAAAAAATTAGCGGTGCATGGTAGCAGATGCCTGTAATCCCAGCTGCTTGGGAGGTGGAGGCAAGGAGAATCGCTTGAACCTGGGAGACGGCGGTTGCAATAAGCCGTGATGGCACCACTGCACTCCAGCCCGGGCGACAGAGCGAGATTCTGTCTCCAAAAAAAAAAAAAAAGAAAATAAAAATATAGGACATCCAGTTAATTTGAATATCAGATACATAGGTAATTTATTCAGTGTGTCGTATGCAATATTTGGGACACACTTATTCCAAAAATTTATTCAATGTTTATATGAAGTTCACATTCCACAGATTCCAAAATGCTTTGCATTTTACCTGGCAACCCTACCTGTAGGGGCCTGGACAAGCAGAGACTTTGGGTGAGGCAGGAGACACTTCCTGTGGTTAGTGGCATGTGACGATGTGACTTGGGACCATACCATCAGACTTGTACCCCAATGCCTTTTGGCTCAGGAATGAATGTGAAGTCTTTCCTGAGCTCTGTACATGGTGAGCAGGGCCACTGAAGCATGGTGTGTATGAGCACAGATAAGGCTGGTATTTCCAGCACACTTTGATTTGGCTCTCCCCTCGGCAGGACATCCAGGAGCCTGGGGTAGGAATCCTCTGGGTTTGCCTCATTTCCACCCGCTGCAGCTGCCCAGCATCCACCTAGCCTAGCGTGAGTCTTCTCCTGGAGGCTTCCAGAGGTGTTTCCATGAATAAATAGGGAGGACAGCAAGGCATGACAAAGGGACCGGAGCAAAGGAAAGGACCAAATGTGGCTGGCATGCCTCCGACAAGCCTTCTGGAGTGTGAGTATCTGTCAAAGCAGAAATGAAGACTTGGGAAGAGGAGCTTCTTATGGTGTCTAACTGTCTCTTTCTCTGGGGCAGTGGGCTCCAGACACTTTTAGAACCACACGTACAAAGCCCCCCGGGGCTTAGGCTCTCCAGGCAAAGCTGTGCTCGGGCAGGGGCATAGAACAGGCAGGCAGCAGGGGCAGGAAGGGCTAGCAGCTCTTCCCTGGCTAACAGGTGGGGCTCTGCCTCCAGCTGCCTCCCCAGAACAGAAGCCAGATGAGCTGCTCCGAAGTCACCTTGGGGAGTTAGGGAACGCATCTGCCACATACACTGTGTTGGGAGAGAACTTTCAACTGACTGCAAGCTTCCCAGGCTGCTCCCAGTGGAAAGTCTGACTCCTGGGCTGGGAGGTTCCTTCTCTGCCAACACCCTGCTCTGAGCCTACAGACAGGCAGTGAACAGTGCAGTTGGCATCTCCCTGCAGCTCCAGTTGAGCCTTTGGGGTCATATCTCAAGGGGCTATTAAGGGAAATCATCACCTCAGGAACGGTATCTCTTTTTTTTGCTATAGTCACAATTTAAGGAATTGTGTGAAACAGTCAAGTGGGGGCAGACATTAGATTTCAAGAGATCTCAACCACTCCAAAATATGGCCTGAGCCTGTGCCACCCAACCTCCTCGACCCCATAGACTTCATTCCTTCATTCATTCACTTGTTCCAACTTTCGCCAGTATTTCCCAAGTACCTACCTTGTGCCAGCCTGAAGGCGGGAAGCACACAGTGAGGAGGGGACAGAACCCCCCTGCTAGCCAGGGAAGAGCTGCTAGCCCTTCCTGCCCCTGCTGCCTGCCTGTTCTGTGCCCCTGCCTGACCATCATGGTCTCATATGGTCTTTCATTGACTGAAAAGTCCTCATGCACCACTTGACTGTAGTTAAGATGGCTGACTCTTTCCACCCTGATTTCCCCTCCATCTCATTGCTCCTCACAACCCTCATGTTGGAGTGCTCATAGACATTTTTAGGCTCTGGCTAGGGATGAGACAGCTTTATGTAGTTTACGGTTACTTCTATGTGTGGTTGCATTACTGCTAGTCTTCCAGCACAGGAATGGCTTCCAGGAATATTGTTCTGATTCAGCCAGCAGGGTCAGAGATGATATCTAAATAATAAACATTTCCCCAGCACCTGTTTTCAGAAATATGTCAGCAGTGGAGGAGAAACAAGTATGGATCCAGAAACTAGTCTATGGAAAACTCTCTCCCCTATCATATGTATAGAGTTGTAAGCTTGTAAGGCTGTTCACATCCATGCCTATTTAAAATGGAAGTTCTCTCCTGCAGAGAATATACTCAATAGTGCAATATATACACTTATAACACAGACATATAAATATGTCTCTTTTGAACAATTTCGGTAAATGTATTTTGCTAGAGCTCCTGTGTAGTAAGGCAGAACTAGAGGAGTACTGCAAATAGAAGCAAGCTTTTGTGTGAAATGAGATGTCTTATGCATCTCACTGTATCTGATTACATCTTAGCTTGTCTGATGTATTTTATCCCAGTGAATTCCACAAGTTCTAGATGTGCACACTAAGAAAGATTACATTTTATAACTCGATATGAAATATTAACATCTACAAAGACAACATAAAACTCAATCTACTGTTACAACAAGACCGTCCATGACAGGTTGGGAAAGAGTTAAGTAGCAGCCACACCCCAAAGACCAGCTGTGAGAGCACAGAGGCACCTGATGGTGCCTCTGCCTGTTCTGCACTCTCCTTGAAAGCAACATGGAGCACAAGCTCATCCAGTGATTTCCAGCCCTCCCTCACAGCAAGTTAAGCCAGCAGATTTCTTGCAGAAAATCTCATGAGCAAAGATGAGTTCACTGTCAAAAAATACAATTTGAGAAGCACCACCACGAAAGGGAGACTTCCACCTGAGGAAACATAATAACCATAGCTACTATTTACTGAGCATTTATATGTCAGGCACTATTGCAAACATAAAGTGGAACTATTTTATGTTTGCAATAGACACATGAATACCTTATAAGAGTCCTACCTTATAAGAGTTTAAGGTGGGACTATTTTTATTGTCATTTTACAAATGAAGAAACTAAAGTGTCAAGTGATTAAGTAACTTCGTCCAAAGTCACATAGCTTAACGTGAGAAGCCACAGACTAACCTCAGCTGTCTGGCTCCAGATCTGAAGATTAAGCAGAACAAACAGACAACCAGTAATGTGCTTTGAAGTAAGTATGATGAGAATAATTTCTTATTCTCAAATAATAAAAGATGGAAAAGAATCAATTGGGGATGTTAGAGATGAACAATGTGTTCATTTTGTATTACTGATCACGGGAATAAAAACCAAAAAATATATTCGTAGTTTAAACAAAACCACCTGAGTGGATGAGCTATGTAGTGCAATGTATGCAGCTGAAGAGCTAATTAGTGAACTAAAAGATTGGAATCCTCCCTGAAAACAGCAGACTGGGATAAATAAATAGAAAGTAGAAAAGAAAAGATAATAGACATGGAAGATAGTTCCAGAAGTGCCAATATCCACCCACCCACCAAAAGAGAGACTGCTAGAGAAATGGATATCCAATGAAACACGGTTGGTTTGCAACACAAGTTTATTTCCTCTCCCTCCCCAAATCCTAATAAAATGGCAGTAGAGGAAGAGCACAGGTAAAATCCTTCAAGGACAATAGGAACAAGAGAGGAGAAAACAGCAACCAAGAATTTCGACATGTATTTTGGAGATAATATACAAAGGAGTGGTAATTTGGCAGAATGGTGCATGTTCTGACTTGGGTGCCCCAGAGGGAGAAAATAAGAAAAATCCAAAAGATTCTCCCTACTCCATCCCCAGACTCTCAGAAAGGATCCACACTTGAAGAGGTGAGGTACAGTGTGAGCCTGTAAATAGGAAAACAGGGGCATAAGTGGAAACCCTAGGCCACTTTCTCTACTCTCTTCAGCCAGGGGTCCCCTCCACCCAGGGGAGAAAGGAGAGTTATTTGTCATATAAATTGAACTGAAGAAACTGTAGAATAGGAGGTCTGAGCCACACAGATTTGAGAGGAGGAGGTAAGGTATCGGAGGAACCTGCCCCCAATATTTCAACATAGGTTCTTTCTATTTTCCATAAGTGTCAGCCAGCTGAGAAATAAAGAGAAAGAGTACAAAGATTGGAATTTTACAGCTGGGCTGCGGGGGGTGACATCACATATTGGTAGGACCGTGATGCCCACCTGAGCTGCAAAACCAGCAGGTTTTTATTAAGGATTTCAAAAGGGAAGGGTGTGTAAGAACAGGGAGTAGGTCACAAAGATCACATGCATCAAAGGGCAAAAAGGAGAACACAGATCACGTGCTTCTGAGGAAACAGGACC